>NC_065527.1:13018860-13036780 GCF_006386435.1 Epinephelus moara
TTTTTACCCCCCCTGATCCCCCCCCCCCCCCCCCCCCCCCCCCCACCGCCTCTTCTCTTTCTCTCCCCGTGGTGTGTTTGTGTTAGCAGTCGGCTGGGCTTTCCATCACGCTAGTCTGGTCTCATCACCCTCCAACCACAAACACACACACACAATCGTAGATCACGTCCAATTTCGCACCACAACTCCCCCTCCAACACCTGCACAGCTTTCTTTCTGAATCAGTCACCAGGTCGCACTGATTCTACTCACCAAGGTATCTCCCACACTTTCCTGTCTGCCACACATTCTTTGGCTCAGTTGTTGTGAGGATAAAGTAGGGGTCAAAGGTGATCCAAGTGGGGATCCCCATGCACAAAGCCAAACCCACTACCACAAGAGCACAAAGTGAGTGACTCGGGGGAAAAAAGACATTTGACATTTACTGTTGGGAACCAAACAACTGCACTGTTGTGAATGACTTAGCATTTCTCTCTCCTGTAAAGAAGTGTTGTGATTAAGTTAAAAAAGCATCTGTCAGATTTCCCCTCTATATGTCAAGATCTGGCATTTAGTGGAGTGAATTCCCCCTCAGCAAAGTATTTCCATCCCACACAAACAGAACATTTACACACACACACACACACACACACACACACACACACACACACACACACATTGTTTGTTTTCAATCAAATGGTTTAAGTTTAAATAGTGCTTCTGTCAAAACTGCACATCAGCAATGAGGTAATAGAGATTTAAATTTGGCTACTGCTATTATTCAGACTCTACTCACCCACACAGACAGACGCATTTCACTTTGTGCTATTTTTGGACTTTCATGTCATAGAGGAACCTCCTATGTTCCTGTTTTTTTTGCGCGTGCAAGAATTCATGCATTTCTACTAATTTAAATGGAAACTCTACGTAGAACTGAAATTGTTGAGGTGATTGTATAGACCTCAGTTGTTTGTGCAGACAGTCACATTGTCTGGTCCGAGGCCTCGTGTTTCTGTTGTAACCACTTCACTATTCTGAATGTCACTGTGGGAACAATCTGCAGGTTGTTGTATGAACTACATCCCAATTGCTTGACGACAGGAATTCCCAGTGATGTGATGAGCTGTTTTTGATCCTTATTCTCCAAAAAATGTAATAGATAAGCGTTTCTACTCTGTGTTAACAGATGTGGTCCAATTTCTGAGTGACAGTGTGGATTCAGGAAAATGTCACATTGGGATAAATAGAAATTTTCTGTGATGTCCAAAGCGTTTCAGAAACTACAACCAACAATATCTCAGTCTGTCTCTTAATGCTTTTTGACTTCTGTGGCACTAATCTGTTGAAGATGTAAATCTTTAAAGGGACAATTTACCTCAAAATCAAATCAAATCAAAAATACATATTTTTCCTCTTACCTGTAGTGCTGTTTATCAGTCTAGACTGTTCTGTTGAGAGATGTCTGATTTCTCTTGAATATAATGGAACTAGATGGCACTCAGCTTGTGGTGCTCAAAGTACCACAAAATACACCTGAAAAACTCAACAGCAGTGTGTCTTCTCAGATATCATGAACCGGCTACTGAAGATAATCCACAGACCTTGTTGTGGGCAGTTTCATGTAGGAACTATTTTCTTTCTTCTGAACTACACCCACCAGTCATGCTGTGCCACCGCACAGGAGGAAACATACCTCTACTGCCAGCTCACCTAGCACCGCTGAGCAAGCTGTCATTACAGCTCAGCCAGCTGTCACGAGCACGAGCCTCTCATTTGTGAGTAGATGCACACTTCCTTCAGTGCAGTGATACAGTTGGTGGGTGTAGTTCAAGAGAAAGAAAATAGTTCCTACTTGAGACTACTTGGACCTAACTAGGTCATAATTTTTAAAGAAGCAACACATTCTAACTCCCAACTTGTCAAATACCAACATGGCCCTACACGCCAAAATATAATGCTCTATGTACGCCTTCAGGGTGAGTTTAGAATAGTCAGGGCAACCCAGTCTCACTCCGAAGCTGTCGAAATCCGGCGCTTGGGCAGTGACTTGCATTGTCAGACACCAATGAAAAAAAGCTTTAACGTTGGCATGATATGCAGCCGGTCACCGTTATAGTTTAACAGCACCCAGTAGCATCAGGGGGAAACATGGCGGGACAAGAACGAAAGTTAAGGCGGCGAAAGTCCAAGTAGGGTGGGTGGGAGGTTTGGTGGATGGGTCCAACAAACGGCAACTTTCACCCAGGAGAGCAGTGTTTGCATCCTGTAAGATTATAAAGCCAAACCCTGTTCTTTATTCCTAAATGAAGAAATAAAAAGTCAGTTTGCGTTGTTGTGCTGACATAGTGCTTTTATTTTGAAGAGACTGTATGTAAATGGTAAATTTCCTGTGAAAATGGAAGTGGATTTTGAAGGAAGACAATGCATGTAACAGGCAGAACTTGACACAGCGTCCCAGAAGTCAACAACCAATGTACCCAGGGTACCTTTCACATCGTATGGACGTGGACGTCGAAGGTCTATGACCAAATGTCGATATGTGATGAGGTCGACACATTGTGTCTTTTCTAAATAAAATTCCCTTTTTCACTGATAATTTGTTTCTGCCTGTTAAATACATTCAGTTTCTTTTCAAAATTAACTAACGACGTAGGTAAAAGACTTCGCTTTTGGGTTTACTTTCTTAGGTTTAGGCAACAACAGTATGTGGGAAGTTTAGGCAATAAAAGCATGAGGTTACGTTTAGAGAAAACAATATGGTTTGGCTTAAAATAAGTACATTTGCTACTAACATTATGTAATGTACCTCACATGACATACGTCACTAGCGTAGTATGCTACACATACTAGCACATTACTTTTGGTTTTACATGGGGCACAAACGGCAGTCTCCCAAGTGAAAGTCCAGAATTTGTACTTGGCAACACCAAAACAATCTAGATTCATAAACAGTATTACAGGTAAGAGAGAAAAATGTATTTTTAATTTGGGGATGAACTGTCCCTTTAAAGACGGGACCAAAAATAGACTTTATTTAAAAAAAAAAGCCGAACCGAGCACTGTAGTTTTTAGCTATCGTTACCCAAATGGGAGTGAATAGTGAATTTTTGGGGGATTTTAAACAACAGATTAGATGTGCAAGTTAGCATTTATAGTACCAGAATGCTGTATACTTTGGCAACTCAAACCACACATCCCACATCTATCATAATCAGTGTGGTAGTTGATGTGTTGGTGTACTACTAGTTAGACTGGTAGGTTACCAAGGAGGGGTGGGTATACTCTCCTTTATATTCCAATGGTAGGTGGACATACAGTACAAATGGCCAGAAAAATGTACACATGTATACCCTCCACTACACCACTGATCGTGACGAAGGTACGGTGTCAGAACTCCTTACATCTAGCTGTGAGTTTTTTGTTTTGGTGGAGACATCTACAGTGATAATAATCTCCTCTGCGTTCCATATAAAGTGAATGTGCTCATTGTTAAACATGTTGTGTAGCTATGCTGTTTGTTGTGTGTATTGGGAAATAAATGTGCATCTGTTCTTCATGAATAATGTATTTGTTGACCTTCGGCACAGAACAGTGAGTCTACAGAAAACCATAGATGAGGAGAGCGAATGTAAAAAATACTGCAAGGTCCTCCTTTTGCAAAGAACTTTTCAAGACAGAGAGATGTATTTTGTAATTACATAAACAATGAAAGCATTAATTAATGCCATCCGTTAACCTATGGGCACAGGTTTTTATTCACATTAAAATGTGACAGCTAAACAGAAAAGTTCGATGACCAGCCTGAGAACAATTCATCATGGGGTGTATAACTCAATAACTCAATCTTCACTCACAGTCGTTCCAAAAAAGAAAAGAAAGAAAATGCAGCTAAAATTATAAGTTGGTTCAAAATCCTTGAACATGAGGCTACTACCAAAACTGAAAGATCTCTGTGCACTGACCCCAGTTCTCTCTCAGCCTCGAGTTTTTATGCTTACTGAAAAACATCCAGTCATTGTAGCAGCAGTAGTGTCAATGAAAGCAACAATGACTTTATGTTGTAACCTCTTTTTAAGTGTTATCTCTAAATATCAACACAAAATGTCAGCCATACTTTGATACAATCTTTATTAAAAAAAAAATCCCCCACCCTCTCATACCAGTGGTACTGTTTGCACAAGTGTTTTTCCATATTCAGACCACAGTGCCCATAAACCCTGAATCTCAGTGTTGCAAAAACATTAATGCAACTTCCCCCTTGGCTTTGCTGAAACACGTCAGAGTCTGTGCTTTACATAGAAATTTAATTTGTTTCACTGCCTGTCATCATGAGGAGACACCTCATGATGACAGGCCCTTGCAGAACAATAATGTATGTATAGAAATATAACTTTAAGATGTGTGAATTAACACGTACATGTGAGAATGGGAACAAAAAGCATCAAATAGTTCCTCTGCGGTTTCATGGTTGGAATAATGGCATGCACTTGACTTTCCGAAAACATCCGCTTGCTGCATCCTGGACATAACCAAGGAAACCCCGTGGTTCTTATCATGTCAGTGCTGACATTTACGTTGACCATCCATGGTCTTGTGGTCATGCATGCACGCACAGATACATGCAGACACCTACGCTGCACTCAACCACCAGCCAGACTGTCAGCACATAGCGGACAATCCAAGACCACAGTGACCCGTGTTTTTTGTTTGTTTTTACGGCCTTTTGTTCCAAGAAATTCAATTGTCACTCAGTTGTCGAACAGATGACTCAATTCTCTAAAAGATATGATAAAATTAGTAAGAAAACTACGAGACATATCAGGTATGCAGTAAAACCTCAACAAAAACAACAACAACCTCATTTGAGCCTGAAAGTTCATTCTTAAAGGAAAAGTTCAACATTTTAGGAAATACGCTTCGATCTGAGGATTGATATCACACACCAAAATATTCTCATACATGTTATGTTGACAGACAGTTTGTATAATGTCTGTCAAATTTATGCCGGTTCAGTCAGGTTTTGGAAAATAATCAAGATTGGGCGTGACGTGACATAACGTACGTTGATAACAATGGTGACTTTTGGTTTCACACAGGACATGAACTCTGAAGCCTGCGCTACAAAGTCTGTTCAACTTGCCCCGGATATCTTTTCGTTATCTGGCTTTTCTAACCCTAACATTGGCCGTCTGGATAACCTGTATCACGAAGCTGGTTATCATCTAGTTCAGTCTTCTCTGGGTTTTCCTATCCAGCCATGAGCGCATTCAAGTGACAGAGGTGGCGCTGTTCATTATGAGCAACATTGTCAGAACCATGAATGAGGTGAATCCGCTTTTACGTCTAAGAACCTCCCGTCTACAACGGGCTTGTGACGCGCCCTCGTTGAGGACTTCGCTCAAATTCCGGAGTTACGTCTTATCATGAAGCCTCCTTGAGGAATCTGATCCTGTTTGATTTGACGGTGGGAACCTCTTGCGACCGCATGCCTTTGCTGATGTCGACCACAGCAGGATTCGGGAGTCCCTGGACCCTGGACCTTCCACATGGAAGATGAGTGCTCTAACCACTACACTAGAGGTAGCTTATTTTATATGTTATGAGATGAAACGGTGACACTACTGAATTACTTGTGGGAATGTTTGATTCATGAGTCGGTAAAAAGTTATTAGTGTGAAATATGAACAATAGCCTGTAATTGTCAGAAGATGTAGAAACATAATGTCAGAATATTATATTATTATATATGGAAGTGATATTGAGTAAGTATTTTGGGATATTTAGTTGGAAGATGACGAAACTGCTCTGAATATGTCACATAAAACACTTTAAAGTGATGCCAGACTGTTTCTGCTGCTGAAGGGTGAAAAAGTAGCCTGGTTGATGATCAATGACATTTATCTGACCGAAATGTTGCATTCATAATAACGGGAGCCAGTTCACAGTGTGTGGATTATCTTTCTAATCATTGTATTTTTTCTAGTTCTCATCACGCAGGTGTCCCATGTTATTTTAAGCTGCAGTGAATCAGAGTGTAAAAATATCAACGCTGTCAGCTGTCACTGCGGACGAAAATAAACTTTGCATAAGTGAAAATGCAGCTAAAATTATGTGTTTATTTTAGTAAACAATCTCTCTGTTTGGAAGAAACCAGCGAAAAGAGATCTCTGCAACAATTCAATGATTCCACTGACCTATACAGCCTACTCTTTTTACCTGTCACCCCAGACTTTTATCCATGGATACTTTTTAGTGATCTTTAGTGATCTGATTGGTCAGTGGTCGAGGTATTGACAGGTTGTAATCCGATACTCTGAACACAACTGCTCTGAAGCAGGTTAGTTGTTCAGCATAAATTTACACGGTGAGTCTAAAAAGTGAGCCAGCTGTGTGGCACTGATAACTCTGAGGCAACTTTGACGTTATCTCGCTAACTTCAAATTGTGCTTTGTAGTTGTCCCTCTGGTGTCCTTGGTCCAAGTCCTGTGTTTGTTTGACACGTGTACCACTCCAGCCACCTCATAATGCAGACTTTGTAGCTCGTTATTATGTCCATGATGGATGTCTGCCTGCAGTGCATAGGTCACATGATTACAGCCTCCTGGCTCATGATAACGGGGGTTATATACAAACCATAATGCATTATGTTTCATTTGTATGAGTGTGAACAGTGATTGAGAACAGCCTGCACTCTTTTGTCTAAATGCTAACTTAGCTTAGCACAAAGACTGGAAGCAGGTGGAAACAGCTAGCTTGGCTCTGTCCACAGGTAACAAAATCTGCCTATCAACAGTTTTAAAGCCCATTAATGAAAACTTTTTGCTTCTTTAATCTGTCCAAAAATCAAAGCGTGAAATGTGAAATTGACGCTTTACAGCCAGTTATGTGCCAGACATAGTCTTGGTTCAGACCAGTTGGTACGTCACTAGCAGAGACTCCAGGAAGTGGCCGGTGCTTTGAACCTTGAAAGTCTCTTATGGTGTTTTCGGACCAAATTGTACTGGGGACTCCCTAAGAGGAAGTGTCCTCTGACAACTACATACCTTCAAAGGCTTTTTTCTAGTTTTGTTCGCATCACCAAGAGAAACACTGAAGTGACATAAGCTGGCCGGCAGTTGGTATAGCAACAATACCTTTGCTTTGACGAGTGAAAACTGCGTTGATTTTCCCTTGCTGCATATATGCTCAGTAAAGGACTTGACTGTTGGTCGATTTGTCCATGTTGTCTTCAGTTTTTTTTCCTTTCGAGCTGTTGTTTGTGTTGTCTGTTTTTTACACAGCTAATGCATTTGTAAAAACAAAACAAAATGGCGGTTGCTGCACTGGCTGTGTTTGACCGATCACTATACGCTTGTGTCACTCAAGATTCACTCAAGGTTCCTCCTGCTGGGAAAGTACCTACTCTAAAACAGGAGCTTAAAAAGTCCTTAAAGTTTTGTTCTAAGAACTGTTATCAATACCAGTTCTTCTAGTGCTGACAAAAAGGGTTTTTTAGGGACTATTCTTTGAACGATACAAATGTTCTGAAATTGCCTGAAATTTACGTCTGGAGTCAACCTATGACCTGAGCCACTGGTTGAGCTGCCAGAACACCTTGCCGCAGTCTTTCAGTCACAAGACGTCAGCTCCTACCACCAACCATTCAACACCTTAAAATCTTTGCTGACTGGGAAAAGGTCAGAGGTCATTGATCAGGAATCTGTGTCCAGAGAAAGATCAAGGCGGATATTCACATCCTAGACCAAAGACCATATTTAAACAGAGATAGAAATTACAGTCTAATGATCACCTGCTGTAATGTGACTGTAGTTCCATACTTATCTCATGTGAAGACAACTGAGCAAACTGATGAAGACCATGAGATGCAGTTGAAAGGTCTGGGAAAAGCTAGTAACCCTCAATTAAAGGGTAGTTTTTTTCTCTGCATTGACAAAGCTTCAGATCAGAGGGCATTATGCAGCTGTTCTCATGGGCTCCTTGTAAAGATTAACCTGAACTTCATGTGGAAAATCAGCGGAGTGCCCTTTCAGATTGCTTGTGGAAAAAACAAAACATCTTCCCAGTGTTATGACCAAGTTAAAGGATAACTTCGGTATTTTTCAACCTGGGCTCTATTTCCCCATGTGTATGTGTGCGTATGATTCATAGGTACAACTCGTTCTAAAATTGGTTCAGTATTGAGGGAGGCGGATGCAGCCAGCAGCCGCGAAACGAGCTAAAACGATAATGGGGGCAAATGCGTCCCGTATAAGTTTTCGCATTAAAAGTGCTTTTCATCGCCACTGACCGATTCAGATCGCCAGTGCTATCTCTGTAGATAGCATACTAAGCGTTTCCCTTACCCTTCACTTGCTCTGGGCTGTGACGTCATCTTGCGAGAGCTTTGCTTGTTGCCGGAAGAAAACAGAGGAGCCATGCTGAGCGCCGCTCAGAGTGGCTCTGGTTGTCCCGGAGTACAGCTGAGAGTTTAACTGCATCGATTGAAAACAATCGTTCGTGTTTGTGCTTATCCGAATTGCAAGAACAGGATGTCGCGCAACACCCTGTACAGCTTTCATAGGCTGCCTTTGTCGGACGGCGAGATGCTGAAGTTGTGGCTAGTTGTGCTACAAATGGATGCTAACACTCCTGTCCAGACACTGCGCCTTGCAGACCATTGGGTCTGCAGTGCTCACTTCTCCCATGATGACTACTGTCAGCCGAGGAAGAGAAGACATCCAATTCCGAAACACCTCTTCCTCAAGAAAACGGCTGTCCCACGAGTAGAGAGAGCTACAGACACAGTGGAGGTAATGTTATATAAACAATGTTCGAAACGCTTAGTATGCTATTTACAGAGATAACACTGGTGATCTGAATCGGTCAGTGGCGATAAAAAGCACTTTTAATGCGCAAACTTATACGGGACGCATTTGCCCCCGTTACCATTTTAGCTTGTTTCGCGGCTGCTGGCTGCATCCGCCTCCCTCAATACTGAACCAATTTTAGAACGAGTTGTACCTATGAATCATACGCACACATACACATGGGGAAATAGGGCCCAGGTTGAAAAATACCGAAGTTATCCTTTAATGCTTCCAAAACTTGATTTTTGCCTTTTTTAACAAAAGTTCTTATGAGTTTACTGTAGTCAGTTCACAGTGCAAATGAGACAACATTCAGCTAAAACACATCGTCTCTGCACTCCTACCATTGAAACCATGTAGGAGGGCCACCTGCGACGGGAATCTTCATGGCACATTTCAGAAACACTCACTCACTTGTCCTTGAAATGTGAAAGTGAAACACAAGAAGAGATTGCCTGAAGAGCCTGGTTATCTATTCTCCTCATTATGCCCTTTTCCGCTCACCAGGGAGTCTTGGAGAGTCCCTGATTTTCTCACCCACATCCTGGGTGCCAGCTGCTGTGCACTTTGCAACTGTAATTCTATCAAGGCCAACAGAGCTGCTCTGCGGCTCAGTGCCAACCTCGCCACGAAAATGAAAGAGAGAGCAAGAGGGAGGGAGGGGGAAAGGTCACTGGTTTCAAGGACTTTCAGCCACAGTGTCTAAATTCAGGGGAATAACACATTTTGAACTGCAGGGCTGCAGCAGGGAGGAGTAACAATGATACACCATCCTGTGGTTCAGTGTGCAGTCCAGTCCACACATACACACCCACGCTCACCACTGGCTCCTCTGAATCTCCACCCAGCTTATATTTCCCTGACACAACGGTGCGGTGGATGATGTGAAGTGGCCCAGAAACCATGTGGATACAGGCTCTGATTTCCAGGTAATACACCCACTATCAGTGAAGCAAAAGTTCTGCTGCAGATGACTAATTAGGCCTCAATGTGGCCATTGTGTCCAGTTCTTACTCTGGGCCTGGAGGCACTGGCTTGTTTTCCCCGAAGGCAACACAATAACAGATAAGACCTGCAGGAATGAGTGGTTTCAGAGAATATTATGGTAATTTGGACGCAAGCAAAATTCTCTGATGTTAAACAGACAAAAATCCTGTCCTGCTCAGATGGATAATTTGAATCAAAGGGCCAGGGGAGAAGCTTTTCAGCTTGTTGGCTACTCTTTATGAATGTCCCCACATCTCTATTTGTCCTGAAGAGACAAAGACAAACACTTGGAAAGCAGTGATGATAGAAGATGGGTCCAACTTTTTTGTGGTCTTGTTAAAGATGGAAGTGGACAAAACCTCAAGTGGTCTGTAACAAACTAGTCATATCTGTACAGACAGGAGCAGTATGAAAGCAATGTGTAACAGAAGATGACTGGGTGACAATCATCTGATTACCATCTGCATCAATTTTCTGCTTCACTTCCCAGAACTTTTCCTCCTTCCTTCCCAGCAAGCGATACCAGTTCCTTCACATGGCAGTCATCTGAAACCAAGGACAGTCAGAGTATCAACAAAGATTTCAAACAGACAGTTTCACTTTTTTTTTAGAAACAATTTAGCTGCCAAGCTACTTTTTTAATGACACAGGTAGTAAGTTCAAAAGTATCACACACAACCAAAAGAGACTCAAATGCAGACTCGGGAATGGAACAAAGTTCAAAACAAGGTCCTTTAATTTCAGGCTAGGTTCGGTACACAGATGTCAGTCACCCAAGCAAAGGTATCCAAAAACAACAGGCAAAGACAAAATCCAGACATCCTAAAAGAGGGTCAATATCACAAGGCAAACAAACTAACAAAGAAACATCTGGACCGCTGACTCAAAGTACAAGACGAACTGGCACAGACAAAGGGAAACACAGAGACTAAATAGGGGAGACAACAAGACACAGGTGTGACACATTAGGACAGGTGCAGGTAATCAAACAGGCAGGAAACACAGGGGAGCAGGAAGTGAAGAGACCTGAGACGAGACAAGACGTGAGTTTCAAAATAAAACAGGAAACACAAGACAAGAAACATGAGAATGTGACCGTAAGCATCCATTTCTGGCTGATTATAAAATGTTTTCAGATTGCATAGTTTAGTTGGAAAATGTGATGAAGTGCCCCTCCAGTGTGATGAAGTGCCCCTCCAGTAGAGAAAACATGATGAAGTGCCCTCTAGGGTGGTCTTAAAATTAAGAAAACATGATGCAGTGCCGTAGGCTACCATGCTAGAAAGCCTTCGCCCTGGCGTCCCACCGCCTGCAGCTGGTGCCCTTCTTATTCTTTTCACCCCGGCCCCTCAGACAGCCTGAGCCCGTCACTGAACAGGAACGCAGCCTCGGCCCACAGATATCTGTATTTGATTTACTTTGCTTTAGTTGGTCTTCATATTAAGCCTCCTTTACTGCTCTTTCAACTGTGCTAATCTCCTTATGTGATGTTAATTAATGGCACTAAGCTGCAGCGCCACATCTTGAATTGCATCCATTCAAATTAACACCGAGCAAATCTTCCTGGCATCAGTGCAGGAAAGAGAGAGGACGCCTACAGACAGACAGGGTCCGTGCCCCAATTTTACTCCCAACAATATGCCTCTTCTTACTCCTGTTGGGCATGGACCCCTGGCCTTTTGGAGTGGCCCCAATCAACGCCCGGAACAGACTCTTCTGGACTTAATGTTCCTATTCCTGCTTATATCATTCTCAACTTTCTCAACTATGTCTGTCTTGTTGTTGAGAGGTGTTATACATCCTGATACAAAGAGTATAAATGCATTTTTTCTCTTTGTTTGAATTGTTGAACCATAAATTTTAATATTTTAAAGTTATTTTTACGTGTCTGGCATCATCTCAGTGTATAGTCTCTATGTAGAAATCTTACCATTTTTTGGGAATATGTGCTTTCATTGAAACGAATAAGCGCATGAACTGTCTTTCATCTAGTTATCATAATGCAGACATAATTTCCATGATGGTGTGGAAAGAGTAAAGGAGCAAAAATAGAAATTGCTTCCAGCATTAGAGAAAGAAATCTTTGATCTGTAAGTGTAACAGGAGGAAGCAGGTTTTATGGGAAATGTGGGCTAGAGTAAAATAGCATGAAGCACTGATGTGAAAGTAAGAGATATGGAGATACATACTAAATGTTTAAGCTTGCAGCTTTAGGCTCATGTGCGTCACATATAGGTATTCAAACAGGCAGGTCTGAGAGGGGTGTATAATGGGAGCAGTGGCAGTGGTGCAAATAGATGTGTGTTTCTTTTGTGACTCTGTATCCACTATATCTACTGTCCTACAGTTGGCTGAGGCCAACACTTAGATATTCACTCTGGGAAACAGCAGCTCCAGGAAGCTATTACATCACCTCTACAACTGTGTGTGGGTGTGTGTGTTTCGATCTGTAAATTTATTTGTCCAAGTAGGGTTGATGGTGTGAGGTTATGTGTGTGTGTGTGTGTGTGTGTGTGTGTGTGTGTGTGTGTGTGTGTCCCTCCCCTTCCCCATGCGTCATTCATGGATATGTCATCCTTACTACTCATCTATGGTTTGCATTTCAGCTATCTTCTTCATACTGGCAGACAGCAGTCCTGCCAATACTAAAGAATCTGCTGTGAGGAAGGAAGAAAGAGGAGGTGGGGGTGTTGTTTTTATTAAAACAAACTGCTGCTAGTATCACTATGAAACTCAGCCTTTGATGCTTTGCGGTACACTTGAGGGAGTCAGCTAATGTGTGTCTATTGACTCAGTCCCCCTCTTTCCTTCGTCTCTCTCATAAACACATGCACACAAACACACAGCTGCTAGAGCGGACTTTGGACTGACGTCCTCTGGGAAAGCAGGGAGTTTCCTTCCTGGGTGAACTAGTTTCTGTGTCATTCAGTGGGCTGCTGCTGTGGTCAGGAGAGGTGGAGAATGAAAACATCAAGGCTAACTTTTCACCTTCAGAGTGAACGCACACACACCCATGAATTTGACCAAAATCAGCCTCCCATCTAATACTGTGGAAATGTAATCCTAGTTTTTCTTAGTAATTCATTATTTTGCTTTATGTATCAGTGAAATAATGCTTTAAGATGTCACAGTGAGTGTAAACCACCAGGTTAAAGTGACTGTTCCTCCATTAGCTGACGCAAAAAATGAAGTCAGTGGGCATTACGCAGTCACCAAAAATAGGCTGAACTCATTGGTGGAAGAAGTACTGAGATCTTATATACTGATGCATATCATGTGTGAGTAGCACTTTACTGTTAGCTGAGGTGGGTGTAGCTTTAAAGGAATATTTCACCCACAAAATGACCATTTGCAAATTAATAAGTCATGCCGTGTTACCTTAGATTTGTAAAGAAAAGTTTTTCTCGCATGCCTCCACAGAAAACAGCAAACATATTGATTTATTGATTGATTGCCCGGGGAGCCCAGGTAACAGCAACAAAACTATATCAAAACATCTGTTTACAAACTCAACTCGTGCAGTTTAATCCAGCCGTATGCTCAGTGCTTCCCAAACACATATATTTTGGCTGATAAATTTTAGTGGTCTGGCTTTAAACAGAACATAAATAAGTTTCACTTTCAGTTTACTTTTAAATAGTAATGTTTTAATTAGATGTTTGTGTTTGGGAAGCACTGAGTGTATCACTGGAAAAATGAAACTTAGGTGTGTGAGAGTTTGTAAATGGATGCTTTGACATAGTTTTGCTGTTAAACATGGTCGTTATTCAATCAATAAAGGCTATATATAAAAGTTAAATAAAGGACAAACAAAGGTTTTAATGTGACATGCAGTGGCCCAAGCCCAGTTGGTGCCTTATTCTTCTTTTGTGCCAGGGAAACAAAGAAATCTACACTATTTGAAAGTCATTCAGGCCTTCATTACACTACCTATGAATGAGCACAAATTCAGTAATACACATTTATGAAACAAACTTTAACATAACCTTTTTTCACAAGAAAAACATCCTTGAAAAATAAGCAAAAAGCCTTTTTACTCTATATATACATCAAAAAATATCTATTGTATAGTGCTGCAAAAACATCAACACATTTCACCTTTAAACAGCTGAATTTAATTAAGTTTCTCACCAAAAGCTACATTTTACAAAATTATACTGAACACATCATGAGGACATTATAATTTACCTTTGCCCAAGACTCATTTTTACAGAATAGAGCTTGAGCCCCCTTATAATATAAGTCACTTCAACCTCCATGAGCTGTTCATTGTGGCTACTGACTGCTCAGAGGTAGCGATAACTAGCTGCTAACTGCTAATTGGTAATTAACAGCTAGCTCTCCTTCTGCTGATTTCATGTTCTTTCTATCCACATACGCTCCTCTCAGTAGTGTAGTGGTAGTTGAGTGGGCACCAGAGAGCTTGATGATAATGATACAGTGTGTTTCAGGGTTAACGTAACGTGAGATAACTTGGCCATCTCCCCCTAGAGAGCAGATAAGTGTAACGAGCTGGGGACGGGGCGGGGTGGCAGGAACTGAGAAAAAGAGGCCTCTCTGTTTTGGGTGTGTTTTGAATCAACTTAACTTTACCGCACTTCACAGAAACCTCCACCGCCGCCATGATGCCTGCTTGCGTCTCAAAATGTGTTGTCCATTTTTTGATAAGCGACGCAACAACGCGTGTAATAGCATGCGGAGGAAAAACTTTGCGAACTCGTATGGGCACACCCCATTTATATGACAGTTCCAGTGCCCTGCACTCTAATAAAATAGCAGTACTAGCTAGCTACAGCAGTACTAGCTAGTCAGAATGTACCGGTGACTCTGCTAACCCCTATTGTGCGAGCGATGTATTGCATTTCAAGTGTCGCCTGCGTCACTCGCGTTCAAAGTGTTGACTATGAAAGGAAGTGCATTGCTCGCGTTGCTTGCTCGCTTTGCGTGCTTCGACTATGAAACGGCCCTAAGGCGTAGGCTGTGTATACAGCTGACGCACAGGTATAAATCCCGCTTACCTGATATACAAGTGGTCATTTTGTTGGTGAAGTACTCCTTTAACTACTTTATATACAGGTATTTTAGTACACATGTTCCCAATTTGTGGGAACATGTGTTCCCACAAATTGGGAACACATGTTCCCATCTTATTAATCACAGGATTAATAAGATGGTTTTTAAATGTTGTAGGAAAAAAAGTTACTGCAGCTGTCAAAATGAATAAAGTAGGGAAGACGTACAATATTTCTCTCTGAAATGTGGAGTAGAAGCACAGCACAGCCAAAAATACTGAAGTGAAGTACCTTAAAATTATACTGAAGTTACTCTCTACCAGTGATGTGCAGTTATTCAATCTTACTGCATGGTATACTCTGTGTGTGTGACACAAGTGAGTAATGAAATGAAATACACTGCAGCACTCTGGCTTTACTATTATGCTGTTTTGCCAATTTTTATTGTGCTGGCAATAAAACAAAAAAGAGCTGAAACATTTAGCTGTTCAGTCAATTAGTGCATCAGCAGGAAATCAATGAGCAACAATCCTGACAGTCAATAACTCATTTTAGGTAATCAATCAAGCAGCAGTGTCAGAGTGTCTTTGCTTCCAGCTCCTCAAATGTTGCTTTACTGTGTTTTATATAATTGTAGATTGAGCACATTTGGATTTCAAACTGAGGGGCAAACAAAATAAGACATTGTAAAAAGTCATATTAGGTTAACAGAACATTTTCTTTAAACATTTCATAGACTAGACTTAAATATAAATTGAATTTAGCAATTTAATCGATGATGATTGCATCCTTAAAACTTAATCCCATCACGTCTAATTCAGCTTGATAACAGTTTCCAAGATACACTTAATTAATTGATTAAAATAAATGCATCCCTTTAATTTAAAGGTACAGCATAATTGATACAAATCAACCTTCCACTTTGTGATCTTTTACCTCTTTGTTTTAAACTGCTGTTTATTAATATACTTGTTGAGGACATTGACAGGCTCTGACTGTGTGACAGGGCCCTCTTGTGGTGCCTTCTTGCAAACAGATGTCATCACATGATGAGAGGAGAAGAGACAAAACTACCCTGGATCTCATATCCTTTTCTCCTTTCTGCATTCTCTTTACTTTCATGCAGACACATGAAAAGAGGTTTCACAGGAAACCACAAATTGGAAGAGATGAAGCTGCATTTTTGCCCTTAATGATCATGTGTTAACAGCTACTGTGTCTTTACAGATGCAGGTCAAAGGTCAGGGTCCAGCACTTTTGCTTGTTGAGGTTCAGCATTCAACACTTGTCCTTAATTCAGCCAAAAGATTCTGTAGCCACTCACATAACTGTACATGAGCATGTTTCAAGGTCTCAGGTGTCTGTAGTGGAGCTGAATCAGACTGGCTCGCACTTTGCTTACTAAGTCACTCACCGGTCCGTCCATTAGAGGACAAGTGGGACACCGTCCGGCTGCTGTTTAAGTGTACAACCTCTTTACAGAGGGTGGAGTCAGAGAGATCCAATTTCACTGTGACTGGAGGAAAAAGGAGGCCACTGACTCTGCACCAGGGCGCTCAACCACTCTTCAGACTTACTTGCATTTGTGCAGCATCTTTGTGTAAATACGTGTGTGTGTGTGTGTGTGTGTGTGTGTAGTGTGTGTGTGTGCGTGCGCGCTTGTGTGTTTGTGTGTTTTGCGGTTCCTGCTGAGAAGTGTTTAATANGTGTGTGTGTGTGTGTGTGTGTGTAGTGTGTGTGTGTGCGTGCGCGCTTGTGTGTTTGTGTGTTTTGCGGTTCCTGCTGAGAAGTGTTTAATAGTTAATAAGAGCCTTGTTTACTTGGCAGGGCTGCTGCCCACACAGCAGATGCTGCTCAAATGCTGAGAGATACAACTTAGGAAATACAGGAAATAGATGGAAAACAAGTTTGGATGTTTTAAAAGTCTACCACACTTTATTTAGAAAACATTCTTGTTGTTTTTTTTAAATCTAAGAGGGGAGCGGGGGATGTCAGAAAGATTGCTAAATAGATATGTTTCCATCAACAGTTTTCATTCATTCATTCATCTTCTAACCACTTCATCCTCTTGAGGGTCGCGGGGGGGCTGGAGCCTATCCCAGCTGACATCGGGCGAGAGGCAGGGTACACCCTGGACAGGTCGCAAGACTATCACAGGGCTGACACATAGAGACAAACAACCGTTCATGCTCACATTCACACCTATGGACAATTTAGAGTTATCAATTCACCTAGTCCCCAATCTGCATGTCTTTGGACTGTGGGAGGAAGCCGGAGTGCCCGGAGAGAACCCACGCGGACACGGGGAGAACATGCAAACTCCGCACAGAAGGGCTCCCACACCCGGGATTGAACCGGCAACCCTCTTGCTGTGAGGCGACACCACACCACCGTGCCGCCCATCAACAGTTTTAATATTTTAAAAAAATGAAAGATTTTTACCAACACAACCTTGACAGATCTAGACATAACTTTGGATGTCTAGATGTCTATAATTACTGTCATCTGACTCCACCCAAATGCGCAAACTTATTTGATTAGATGTCTATAAGCCAATTATAATGTTCCACATCACCTAAAGTGGACTGCAGATGAGCCACACCCCTTTATTTTTAACAAGCATGGCCGACAGTAAGGCCATGAGTGTGGCATCATATCACGATGTGCAGTGAAATCTGCTCAAAGCTCAATAACTGGCACATTATCACAGAACTTGGGCATGATTCATTTTTTTTACTGACAAGTCAGAAGATATTTTATATGAAAAGTAAAGATATGAGTGAGCATTACCGTCATGCAATTATTGAAAAGGTCCTTAAAGGGAAATTTCGGTTTATTTCAACCTGTCTCCTATCGTCCTAAATTTGTTTCAAGTGACTAGTGACATAAAAATAATAGTTAGCATGTTAGCCGTTGGCCTAGATACAGCCGGGGCGCATAGTAGCGTCAGACCTGTTAAAACGTAAGTGAACGGGCATCCTTTCAAGTGCAAAGTTGGTCCACTAAACAAGCTTTTTTTCTGGAGATTGGTGGTGTACCTGTGAATGCTGTGCTCCAGTGCCCACAGAAGAGGAATGCCTCTGTTGCAAGGAATGG
>NC_065527.1:13037563-13087353 GCF_006386435.1 Epinephelus moara
TAAAATAAAATAAAATAAAATAAAAAAATAAAATAAAATAAAATAAAATAAAATAAAATAAAATAAAATAAAAATAAAATAAAATAACATAAAGTAAAATAAAATAAAATAAAAATAAAAATAGTTTAACACAGGGGTAGGTAACCTGCAGCTCCTTAACCCCTCTCTTTAACATTTTAATCTTAATGTATCATTGTTGTAGGCTTAAAGTGATTTTTATATATGCTTTAAAATTGGGTAAACTACACAAATAAAATAAAGTTTCTGCATTTTGTCAACTAAAATTTGTGTTAAATTTAGCTGAACCTCAGTAGTGGTGGCCAGTCTGAGTCTCCCTATAGGCTGGCTCCTGAGTTCAATGCCAAAAAGGAAAAGTCTCATAAGAAAATAGAGAATTTAATCGTGTGTGAACAGATTTGTCTGCTTTCACCGCCAACGCTGCAAAGTTAAAGCACCAAATAATCATAAATAGCCCACTGCAGAGTAGTTACCTTGTCGTAAAACATGTAAATAAAAGCTTCAGATATGTTTTTCAGCTACAAACACATGGTTTTTTATGGCCAAAAGTAGCTCCTTTGATATGAAAGGTTGCAGACAGACCCCTGGTTTAACATGTGTCAGCTCATTTTCTGAATATATCACATTGAGCACAATGCAATAGATTGCCTCGAATTTATACCCTTATTTCACTATGTCATATCAGTAAAATCAACTTGTGACTCAACACACATTTCAGGCACAGGCATCTAAACTTGATTTTCATACCATGCAGATGAAGGAAAACACAATTAATCCCACACAGTAATGTAAAACTAAGTGTGCTTTGTAGTCTGATTTGTACTGTACTGTGTATTTTGTATAAATTTTAAAAAGAAAGAAAAGAAAAACACCATTTGTATCGTGATGAAGGTATATGTAATGAATTCTGGCCTCAGTCTGCACCTTCTCAATCACAACTGTCATCTGTCTTTGACATATAATTATGATTTTCTTGTTTGTTTCATTTTTATGACTTAAATACCAACATAAAGATCAGTCCAATAGTGAAAGCACACAGAAAACCACCAGTAAGGACAAGGTGAGCAGCATCATCCCATGGCACCCTGCGTGCTTGTTGAGATGGATAATGCATGAAAGGTTGTACAGAATTTAAGGGTGGCAATGTGATCTCGACAAAACAATCACCTCGTACTGAAAGGTGAGCCAGCTCACATCAGGGGGAGTCAATGTGAGAGAGAGAGAGCCAAACAAACAGACAAATAAAATGTGAGGAACAAAAGCCCACAGACAGACAGGCAGGTGGAGAGTGTCACTTGTATTGTCTTTAAATACCATATCCCTTTATAAGATAACAGATGTCATGTTTATCGAAGTATCTCTTCTGATATTTTGTTTTGGGTCCTCGTTGAACTGTGCATATCTGAAACAGCTGCTGTTAAAGGAAAAAAACAAAAGGTTTACAGCAAAGTGACAGCTGACAAGTTACTGCTGCTGCTGCTGTGTTGAAACACTGAACTTTATCGGGATGTTTCACACAGTTAAAGTTAGATTCTCTTTTTTAAAGTGTGATTAAAAGTTGAAAAACTATGGTTTATCTTCACAGGCCCAAATGTGGAAAGCAGAACTTGCTTGACAGATGCACGTGTGGAATGTTTTCACTTTTATTTAATGTCTTAATACATGGTTTGAAATATCTTTACAAATGCATCTCTCTCTCATCTGCTTCCTTTCTGTCGGAAACCCTCTATACTTATTGGGCTGTCTGTACTGAAACTGGAGTATTGACCACAGCAGAACACCAACAGGGTGCTGCAGCATCATTAAACACCACCTTTGACTTTTTAGCACACATTTGACTGCTAACAAGCACCTTTCTCTCTGACTAACGACCTTAATAAGTGGGAAAATACAGTGATGAAAGACAACACATTGATTTCTGCTGTAATGATCCCATCTATATCTCTGTGTGTTGTGTGTCCAAGTGTGTGTCCACCAGGAGGAGAGATGCTATTATCCAAGATTTCAGTTGTATGTGAGACAATACACACTTAAACACACACACACACACACACACACACACACACACACATACAGTACAGTATGCAGGGATGAAAGAAACAAGATTCAAAATGTGGATATCATTTAGGTCGACAGTCTGCCAACTCTCTTATAATGAAGCTAAAAGCTAGCAGCTGGTTAATCTTAATTCATTACACGGCCTTGTTGAATATTTAATTCTGGCTGGTCACTTATGGCATTCAGCAGTCTGTTATTTCTGAATAGCAGATTGCTGCTTTGAATAATTTTATTTTTATTGAACATTTTTTAAAGCAGGATGTAACGGGTGTGACTGAACCCAAATGCAGCACTCTGAGGCAGGCAGACAGTTGGTAATAACCTTTATTATACACAAGGTAATAGGAACACAAGCAGGGCACAGAGCCCATACACATTCTCTGGGTTCAGGGTCCAGGGAATGAGTCGACAGGTAGGTAAAAGATGAACACACACACACACACACACAAGGCAGTGTGTGGTGTCTCACAGCAGGCAACTGACAGCAGGTAGGAACACTCACTTTAAAAAGTTGTGGCAGGAAAACACCACACAGACACAGGCAGACGGAAACCAGAGACCCTGAGGCAGAACTCGTGGTCAGGGACAGAAGGCTGGTGAGTTTACCAGGAGACAGACGACATAGACAGGTCATGAACAAGCAGGGTTGGTACCGGGGACTCAAGCCAAGAGTGAGTGCTGGAATGTCTTGCATGAGGTTGAAGCACAATCTGGCAGTGAGGGAAAGGCAGCAGCTGCTTATATGCAGGGAGTGCTGATGAGGAGCAGCTGTGTGCACAGGTGAGTGGGGTTGTCTTGATGAGGAGGCGGGGCTGGCTAGCAGGGTGCAGGTGAGTGGAAATTTACCAGGAGCAGGTGAGGGAGAGCAGCAGACTGTGACACAGGAAAGACAAAGAAAGCACAATACACAGCGAAAATACTCACAGTATACAAATTACTGACATCTAAACCCAGCAAGACAAGACAAAAACAAATAATAATAAAAATATAAATACATTAAATTAAATTCAGGGAGTCCAGCCTATCACACATTGCACTTCATGCCATGACAAAATGGCTCCACATCCTTTTCCCAGCCCCGATCTCATCCTACGAGATGCAGATGCATCCAAGTAATTAAGAAATGGGTCTGAATAAAAGACTATCGCTGTAGATGCAGTTCTGATGGTGGTGGAAGCATTAAAATCATTTTTCAAATTATTTTTATATCAATATTTTCTGTCACATTATTGATTTCTTCAGCAGCCAAAGTGACTGTGTGATAAGCAGGATAATAAACAGAAAGCAGGTCACGCCTTCAGGTGATTCAAGTCCCATAGATTTATAAAAGATGTTTAGTGTTTGGACGCTGGGGGTGGGGGCGGGTCTAGCGATTAGCCAATCAGCGCCACGCTGATGTCAAGCTGTCCGCAGGTGGGTAACTGGTGAGGATAGCAACAATGGCAACCGCTACTCAACCAGGCGTTCAGACACGAACTGAGTTAGTCCACCTGTGACCAACTAACTAACTTCCTTTGCAAAATGGATTGCAATGGACTGTAGACCAGTTTCTGTGGTAGAGGACAGGGGTACAACTGTCTCCAAAATCCAGCAGCTTCACTACAACACATCTGCCAAAATTCATTTGAATTGAGATTGATGTAACAATTTAATCTAGATTAATTATTCACAGAGCGTGTGATTAATTAGATTAATTTTTTTCTAGATTATTGGACTTTCTTTTTTTGTTTCTTTTACCAACTGTCCAGTTTCCTTTTACTCTCCTCTCGCCTACTCTCACAGTTTCCCAGTCACCAGGAGAAAATGTTGGAATTGTACATTTCTGCAAACCAATTTGCATCTTTAATATGTATCATATCAACGTTTCTAAAGTGACGTAGTGTAGGAGCTGACTTTGTCATCTGGAGGTCAAAGAGATCATGGATGTCACCAAGGCGAGACACCTGCCAAGCTGCAGACCACTGTTTGAGACCAACAAACAACAAAACCAGCTGTGATTTACTGAGACATCGCTGCTTTTCCTGCCAAGATTGTGCAGCCAAGACATGGTATTTTAAGCCAATCATCTCCTGTGCCTAAACATAAGCACACATTAACCACAGCGCTGTTGAAACATAATTGTTCTATATATACCACTGTTGAGCTGATGCTCCCAATTATTAAATGTTTATTTGTTATTTTGTGTTTATGTGCAAACTTAATGTAATGTTATGTTTAATGATTGATTGTTTCAGTTAATTGAGGACTGATTGATTAACTGACAGGCCAGCTGTCTGATTACATTTGTGGGCGTGTTTAATAAAAGGCCTTGCACCCGCAGCTGAGTTCAGTTGTGTGTTGGTGAAAGGGGAAATGGCAGAGCGTCTCCGATTCACGTTTTTTTAAAATTCTTTCATCCTTGGATTCGGTGCTTGGTGTTTTAACTTCTGGATTCAAAATGCTGTGCCGCTGTATAGCCCTACTTTGCCAACAACCACTGATATCCAAATATAACGTGTCCGTAGTTTGCATAAATGTACAACGCCAGCATTTTTTCTCTGGTGGTTGAGTTGTTCTGTTCTGTCATGGTCATGAGTCACTGTCTTTCTGTTTCACTTCTTCTTCTTCTTCTTCTTCTTCTCTTCTGCTTTTCAGCAACAGGAAACAAGGAAAGTTCTTAAGTTTTCATTCATTTATTTCTGGAACCGCTTATCCTGTTGGGGGTCATGACATTGGGCGAGAGGCGGGGTACACCCCAGACAGGTCACCAGACTATCACAGGGCTGACTCATAGAGACAGACAACCATTGACGCGCACACTCACACCTACGGACAATTTAGAGTCACCAGTTAACCTGCATGTCTTTGGACTGTGGGAGGAAGCTGGAGTAGCCAGAGGAGGAAACCCACACTGACACAAGGAGAACATGCAAACCCCACACAGAAGGGTTCCCCCTCCCTGGGTTCAAAGCAGGAACCCTCTTGCTGTGAGGCGACAGTGCTAACCACTGCAGCACTGTACCACCTTTCAGTCTTGTCAAAAGAAAATTCCCACAAATTACCCCATTTTGTTAGAGTCAGCGTTGAGTGGCATGAAGAGACTTTCCCTCTCTCTGTCTCTTCTTTGATTCCAGTTGTTTTTCGGGGAGTCTGGGAGTGATGCCAGCCTGTTTGGTGTGTTGTTTTTGTCCTGAGTTCAAGGGCATTCCTCCACCAGTGTTCTGGCCCTGACTACAGCAACATGCTCAGCAGTCGGAAGAAATGCACATTTTCACGCTGCATGCTCATTGCTCGAGCCAGCACACACACACACACACACACACACACACACGTACGCACGCATGCACACAAACTGCTTGCCTTACGAAACAGGAAATGATTGCTCTACTTCATGCTTCTTGACAGATGTGACAGGTGGTTAAAAGCTCAGTCACGTTGCATTCAAGGTGGAAGGACGAAACGCCTGTCTTCTCTACACGCTCGCTAACAGACACACACCAGCTCCAATTAGTCGTACGGCATCCCCTTTTCTTACAAGCAAGTGAGTCCTTTCTGTTAACCTTTCTCACTGTAAAGGCACTAATTAAGCGAGTCACCCGTGTGAACTTTGACCCCCCATGACCGAAAGCCTCTCATCGTATGCTTAGCAAGTTCGGCGTCCTGTCACGAGCTGACAGAAGGAGTGCTGGCTACAGCTTTGAGTCAGAAGGTGAAAGCAGATCAGGGTGGAGATTCCAGCTCCATGTATTAAAGAAGAAGAGGACATTGGAAAGAAGGAGGGAAGAGGGAAGAACAAAATGGAGAGACAGTAACAGAGAGAGGCCTCTTTGCTGTGAGCCCCAGAGGGTGAATTGATTTTAGAATTGGTTGTCTTTGTCAGAGCTCACACTGTAAGAACCTATTGATTGATTGATTGCATAATCTTTCTTCATCTCCTCCTCCTCTCCATCTTCTCTCATCCGTCAGCTCCTCTGTCCTTCATTCCTCTGTTGTACTCATGTCCTCCATCGTCCTTTCATTCCTCTACAGGAGTCTCTACACTGCTTTTCTGTTCTCCCCTCCCTTCCCCTCCTTCTCCTGCCAATCCAACCCTACTTCGCACACACACAGACACACACACTGATACACACCATCATCTCAGATTCGTGCACTTTCCCTAAGTCATCAGTAGGAGGTGAAATATAACCTCTCCTGTTTTACTCTCACTCCTCGAAGAAGGAAGTGTTAAAAAAACCCCCAAAAAAACGCAACAGGAAATGAGCCATAAATAATCCAAACTCCTGTTTGAAAGCGAAGCAGTTACAGTGTGTTTCTGTGTGTGTTTCTGTGTGTGTATGGAAACATCTGGAGCTCAGGAATGCAATGGATGACCAGCTTGCCATATCCCCTCGAACCGGAACAGAAAGAGGTGTGGACTCACACCATCTGGAGGCTTTGGATGGACAGAAGTGCACTGTATGTGTGTGTGTGTGTATTTTCTTGTGCTAATACATGGTTAATAACTGAAAATAGCTGTGTGTGTGTGAGAGAGATACTGTGAGTTAATGATGTGTGTGTAACAGGGTCCTCTCAAGTGACTTACGGAAGTGGCCGGCTGCTGTCTGTGCTTTTTTTTGCATCCCAAAATTGTGTGTGTGCCAAATGTACAGTACTGAAGGTAAAGTAGACGTAACGCAGAACGGCCCTGTGCAGAGTGCTGATCACGTGTTTTCTATCGGAAATTATTTTGTAATTAGTAATTACAGATGTCAGATAAATGTCATAGAGTTAAAAGTACAATATCTAGCTCTGACTTTATAAAGTAGCATAAAATTAAAATACTTATTTTAAGGGTTCGGTGTAGGTATTAGAGGGCTGTATTGGCAGATATGAAATATAATATAATAAGTATGTTTTCTTCAGTGTAAAATCACCTGAAAATAACAATCACCATGTTTTTGTTCCCTTAAATGACCTGTTTATATTTACATAAGGAGCATGTCCTTGTTGTGGAGATCATCATGTTGCACCATCATGTTCCTACAGTAGCCCAGAGGCCTGCACTATGAAGCCAGTTCAACCTACCCAGGATATATTTTTGCTATCTGGCTTCAGTAACCCTAACACTGGCTGTCTGGATACCACAAAGCTGGTTGTCATCTAGTTCAGTCAACTCTGGGTTTTCCTATCCAGCCACAAGCTTGTTCATGTCATAATGAAAGAGGTGGAGGTGTTAATTACAAGCAACATCATGAGAACCATGAATGAAGAAGGCTACTTCATATCTTATGAGATGAAACAGTACCGGAAGTGTGTGTGTGTGTGTCTGGGGCTGCCAGACAGTAAAATGTCAAAGGTGTGGGATGTAAACGATACTCTGTCATCTTATGACGGAAAATGTGGCGTTGACTGAGACTTAAATTACATGTAGTGTAGAGTATTTTTTTGCTTTTTAGTTGGATCATGACGAAACACTTTAAAGTAACACCAGACTGTTTCTGCTACCAAAGTAAAGGGTGCAAAAGTAGCCTAGTTAATGACTGATGGGGTCTATCTGACCCAAATGTCACGGGAGCCAATTAACAGCATGTGGATTATTTTAATAAATAAAATATTATCTGTATTCTTAGTTCTCATTACACAGGTGTTATTGAGCTGCAGTGATGGAATTAGAGTGTAAAAATAGCAACACAAAGATAAAGTTTGTCAAAGTCAAAATGCAGATTAAAATCATGTTTTTCGTGTTGTAAACAATCTCTCTGTTTTTTAGAAGCTCTGCTTTAATACCAATGAAAACAGAGCCCTGACACGATGAAATGCTTCTACTGTCCTGTTACAACATAGGCTCCTCAGACTCCAGACTTTCATCCATGGATACTTTTCTCTTCAGTGATCTGATTGGTCAGAGGTCGGGGTGTTGACAGGCTGTGATCCGATACTCTGCTCCGAAGCAGGTTAACTGTTCAGCATAAGTTACCACGGCGATTTATCTTGGTAAAAAGAAAAGAATCTTCATAGTACTGAAACCCCAGAGCACCAAATACTAATTTGTAGTAGGGCCTCAGAACGGACAAACCAAAAACTGTCACTAAGTAAAGCCATTTATGTTTTCTCGTTGACTATCGGCACCTCCTGAGGCCATGGTCCTCGGACTTGGGTCGGGGGGGGGGGGGGGGTCCTGCCTCAGGTGGAGGAGTTTAAGTATCTCGGGATCTTGTTCACAAGTGAGGGTAGGATGGAGCGGGAGATTGGCAGGCGGATTGGGGCGGCGTCAGCAGTGATGCAGGCGCTTAACCGGTTTGTTGTGGTGAAGGGGGAGCTTAGCCAGAAAGCGAAGCTCTCGATTTACCAGTCGATCTACATCCCAACCCTCACCTATGGTCATGAGCTCTGGGTAGTGACCGAAAGAACGAGATCGTGAGTACAAGCGGCCGAAATGAGTTTCCTCCGCAGGGTGGCTGGGCTCAGCCTTAGAGATAGGGTGAGGAGCTCGGACATCCTGGAGTAGAGCTGCTGCTCCTCCACATCGAGAGGAGCCAGTTGAGGTGGTTCGGGCATCTGGTAAGGATGCCTTCCGGACGCCTCCCTTGGGAGGTGTTTTGGGCATGTCCAACCAGGAGGAGACCTCGGGGCCGCCCCAGGACACGCTGGAGGGATTACATTGCCCGGCTGGCCTGGGAACGCCTCAGGGTTCCCTCGGAAGAGCTGACGAAAGTGGCTGGGGAGAGGACTGTCTGGGCTTCTTTACTGAGGCTGCTGCTCCTGCAACCCGGACTCGGATGAGCGGAGGACGACGAGTACGAGTACGTTGACTATCGTAGTTAGCAGCCTCTTTGCAATGTGCCAAACAGCACTGGAGAAGCATTTGACAATAAACTGCTTTATTCAGTGGTTTACATCACCTGGTCCCTTTTTTTTTTGAGAGAGAGGAAGAGACATCAGCAGACAAATCCGCTCCCAGAAAAATCCTCCTGAACAGTGAACACTGTGGGAATTGCAACTGGGAGAAGTTTCAGCTGGTTGCAATCTGCAGTCCTCACCGCTAGAGGCCACTAAATCCCACAAGCTGTTCCTTTAAGTAAAAGTAAACTTTATTAAAGTGCATGTGTAAATGCACAATTATGTTCCACCACAACGTTCAAATGTTTTTAAATAGTGTCTATTAAATGAAGTCCAAATATTAAACACTAAGTACACTGATAAGCAAAAGTAAAATAATACATGACATAACATGACTTGGTTGAAATGCAGATATAGTTACAGTATACTGTAGTTGTCATGGTGGGGAAAGCTCCCATTCCAAAATTCAAAAACAGAGAGACTGCAGACCTGAGTGAGATGAGGACAATGTTTAGATGAATGAATGGTGGCATGCATTTGACAAAAGTATCTAAAATTGACAGGGTATGAAATTCTTTTAACTGCCTCCCTTCAATTAACGAGTCTTGAAACCAATTGTCTCTGCTCCGGGAGTCAGCGTGAGCATGCCTGCAGACACTGTGGGGTTTTTCTTCTCTGATGATCAGGAGTATGCATCACTGTGATAGAAACACTGTTGTGCTGTGGGAGTGCAGTGGGTGTTTAGTCTCTGTCCTTCTCGTGCACAGCAAGGGGAATTGGTGCAATCTACTAACAGACTGAAATATGTAACGATCCGGCGTCAGAAAACAGGGTGTCACAGCACTTCAAATATTCCTTTAGGAGACAATTTAACAGCAGAGTCGCCCGTCTAACCTGATGCTGTCACACCTACACTGAAGCATCTGAGATACAAAGGCAATCTCCAAGTGGCCCGCGGCGCCTTCGATCTCCCTCATTCCTCCCCTCTCCCGGGAGCGATGACAGATTGACGTTTGCCCGGTGCTACATTCATTATGGGCCAGCAGCTATATACTGTATCTCCTAATGATTCAGAGTCACACTGAGAGTGGATGGTACCACTGAGAAGCTTATAATGGGCCTCTGGGGACACCGTAGTTCCAGGCACCTCCTGCTAACTCTTCTCTTTATCCACTTAGCTGGGTAGAAGTTTATATATCTTATATATCTCCACTCTGCTGCCTTGGGCCAACACAAAGGATGTGTGTGAGAGAGCAGGACTGGTTTGTGTCATTCCTTCCCCGCGGTTTCAGCTTTCTTCATTGTAATAATCCAGTTCCGTGAAGCGCACGAATGATTATCCACAGTTAAAATGACAACCTGCTTGAATGAGACGCAGATTTGAATCATTTCTTTCAGCCTCCTTGAGCGTCAGAGTGCAACAGGAAAGAGACCACAGCCAAAGTGAAAACATTATGCCTCTAAAAATAGTGTATGAGCCTCAGTAAAGAGCAAGATGCCTGCTCCTGTGATTCAGTGAGATAAAGACAAACACACTGCAGTTAATTTCATCAAAATAAATAATTTAATGAAAGCTTTCCTAACCTAAATCTGTTTATCCCTGTCTCAGTAAAAAGAAAGTTTGAGAGTTGTCTTTGATGGACTGGATCTGACATGTTTTGGAACTGCCCTCTTTTTCTTCACCGCGCACCTTGCTGCATGAGGACAAGCCGACAGCCGACAGAGGAAAAGTCTGACATTTAGGGGAATCCGCGCGTTCACTTTCTTGCTGAGAGTTAGACGAGAAGATCAATACCACTGTAGTTCTAACTGTAGAGCATTTTCCTCAGTCTTCACTAACCTCTGTTAATAACCACATCTGAAGGATGAATGGGAGACCGCCATATGTGTGGAGCGGAAATGGCAATAACAGCAGTGAAACGACCATGTTGCTTTGCCGTCTGTTCGTTTATTTACAAGGCAGACTTTGCACAACAACACTCTTCTTTGTGTTTATTACAAGTGGACTGTACAGAAGCAGAACAGGAAGACGATAAAAACTCAAGGAAGTAAACCTTTCTCAATAAAGAGATGAAATTTAAATATTCAATAGTTCTGTATTGCTCAAAAACAATTCGTCATAGAAAGTTAAATGATTTTTGTTAAAATAATTTGTTGCTAATTAACCCCTTAATCATCATATTCTAGTGACACTTACAGTTAGTCGTCAGTTTTAATCTGCACTGTCTTAGCGTAGCAGCACGGTGGGGCTCCTGGTTCAAGCCCAGGGTGGAGGAGCCCCTCTGTGCGGAGTTTGCATGTTCTCCCTATGTAAGCGTGGGTTTTCAAGGGTACTCCAGCTTCCTCCCACAGTCCAAAGACATGCAGGTTAACTGGTGACTCTAAATTGTCCGTAGATGTGAATGTGAGTGTGAATGGTTGTCTGTCTCTATGTGTCAGCCCTGTGATAGTCTGGCAACCTGTCCAGGGTGCACCCTGCCTCTCGCCCAATGTCAGCTGGGATAGGCTCCAGCCCCCCCCATGACCCCTAACAGGATAAGCGGTCAAGGAAAATGAATGAATGTCTTATTGTAATTCATGTACTCACATGACCTCTTTCCAGCTAGTCATTCTTGGTGTGAGCTATGATGAACATAACAGGGCTTATGGACACATACCTCCTTCCAGGCATAATAGCCTCATCGGCTTGCTTTAAAAAACAATAAAAACAAAAATAATGATTTGGGTAGATAGTTGGTCATTCATTCATTTTCTGTAACCGCTTATCCTCTTGAGGGTCACAGGGGGGCTGGAGCCTATCCCAGCTGACATTGGGTGAGAGGCAGGGTACACCCTGGACAGGTCACCAGACTATCACAGGGCTGACACATAGAGACAGACAACCATTCACACTCACATTCACACCTACGGACAATTTAGAGTCACCAATTAACCTGCATGTCTTTGGACTGTGGGAGGAAGCCGGAGTACCTGGAGAAAACCCACGCTGACACAGGGAGAACATGCAAACTCCACACAGAGGGGCTCCCCCAGCAGGAGCCCTCTTGCTGTGAGGCGACAGTGCTAACAACTGCACCACCGTGCCATGTTTTGACACATTTGAGCCCATTTGGTCTAGTGGTTATGACTCATGTACAATCATTTTGTTTCTAAAACAAAAAAAGAAGATAATTTTAAGTCTGGCAGCGCTGGATGACATAACAAAAAGAGCAGCAGTCAAACCTAAAAACGATGGACAGTCATGTGGAAAGCATCATGGAAAAAATCTGTTGACCCATCTCTTTAACATACAGTAACCCATGTGTATCAGTAACAAGGACCATTACCTGCATCAACACACAGAGATTTTCATATGAATGCAAATGATGCCAGGAGGTGTTTGAGAGTGCAAGCTTAAACTGTCAATAATCTTAATAACCGTGATTCATGAAGCCAAACTATATCTGCTACAATGATGGAAATTAGTTTTAACTTTTTATTTTTAATATTCAAGTGTGATACGCATAAAAATAGCTCTGCACAGTTTTATTCACATATTCTAGCTTCAGCATGCAGGTTCCTGTTTGACAAATACACACCCAGCCACCTGGAGCTGTTATCGTCAATAAGATCATTAGGGGGGCCACATTAAGCACTTTTATTGTTAACTCTCTGCAGCATACAGGACAGGAAGGTTACACCCTACCACAATGCCAATGATAGAAAATGAACACAAAACACTGCTGTTTTGAGTTAAAACAATAAAAAGGGGCCAAGATGCTGGAGACAGAGGAGGTGGATGGGTGTTGGTTTGAAAGGCAGCAAGGCAAAGAGAGAAATTCAGTGTGTCATCAAGTCTGCCATTGATTAGAAGCTACTGTACAGTTCGGGCAACGGGCCAGTGGCTGCATCTCATCCCAGACTAATAAAAGTCTGTTGGGCCGAGTGAGCAGTGACTTTCTACTGAAGCTGCTGCTATAAAACACGCTTATGTAACCAAACGTTCCAGAAACATGACAGACAGCCGATCTCCTGACGCCACATCCAGGCTGGCCAGAAGTGACTTAATGCAATCGCTCATTCAGCTTTTTGGCAACCTGAAACATGTTCCTAGGGTTTGGTATCCATCCAGATAAATGAGTATCCACTACAGATCCTGCTAGAAACAAAGAATGTAAGAGGGAAATTTAATTCTTGACATTTGAAAATCATAAGCTCCAAAATAACTACAAAATCCATCCATTTTCATCCTCTTATCCGAGGCCAGGTCGCGGGGGCAGCAGGCCAAGCAAAGCACCCCAGACGTCCCTCTGCCCAGCAACACTTTCCACCTCCTCCTGGGGGACCCCAAGGTGTTCCCAGACCAGATGAGATATGTAATCCCTTGAAAGTACTCTGGGTCTGCCCCGGAGCCTCCTACCAGTGGGACGTGCCCAAAACACCTCCAGTGGGAAGAGCCCAGGAGGCATCCTGATCAGATGCCCGAACCACCTCAACTGACCCCTTTCGATGTGAAGGAGCAGCAGCTCTACTCCGAGCTCCCTCCGGATGTCCGAGCTCCTCACCCTATCTCTCAGGCTGAGCCCAGCCATCCCTAGACAAAACTCATTTCGGCTGCTTGTATCCGTGATCTCATTCTTTCGGTCACTACCTAGAGCTCATGACCATAGGTGAGGGTTGGGAGTAGATGGACGAGTAAATCAAAAGCTTCACCTTCTGGCTCAGCTCCCTCTTCACCATGATAGTCCAGCGCAGCGCCCCCATCCCTGCAGAAGCTGCATCAGCCGATCCATCTCACACTCCATTCTACCCTCACTCATGAACAGCACCCCAAATACTTGAACTCCCTCACTTGAGGCATTAACTCTTCCCCCAGTCCAGAGAGGGCAATCCACCAGTTTCCGGCAGAGAACCATGGCCTCAGATTGGAGTTGCTGACTCTCATCCCGATCACTTCACACTCGGCTGTGAACCTCCCCAGTGCATGCTGGAGGTCACAGTGTGATGAAGCCAACATTAAAGGGATAGTGCACCCAAAAATGAAAATTCAGCCATTATCTACTCACCCATATGCCAAGGGAGGCTCCGGTGAAGTTTTAGAGTCCTCACAACATGATCCCAGGGGAGAGGGGGCAGCAACACAACTCCACCTAATGGAGGCTTACGGCGCCCCAGATTCAAACATCCAAAAACACATAAACGAAACCACAAAATATCTCCATACTGCTCGTCCGTAGTGATCCAAGTGTCCTGAAGCCCCAACATAAAAAGTTGTTTGGAAAAACGTCATTTGAACTTTGCGCTCATGTGTGCGCTTGCGTGAGGCCGTGAGACATGGGCACCGCCTTCATGTGTGTCTCTCCTGATTGAACTAATGTCTCTCTATCTGTCTCTCTCCACTAAAGAAAAAGTTTGACCTGGGTTATAGTAAAATGAGCGGGTTGTATGAGCAGGAGTTATGTTGCTCTGCCGTTCCTCCTCTACTCTTTCTACTGTAACTTCTGTCACCCAGCACGAACCATCAGACCATCTCCCGCAATGCGCACACAGAGCTGGGAATGTTTTTGTGAGTTCCTAAATAGGCTAACATTACAACAGGCTTAATGACCTGGCAACGCTGATAATCATTGTAACTCAGTCTTGTCTGGGTGTGCTTGGCGAGGAAGGCGAAGGAGAGACACATCTGCTGTGAGTTTATTCTGAGAAGCAAGTCGCTGAAAAGGTCTGAGCAGTCCAGTGTTGAGCCCAGTATTTCTCTGTGTTCCTTGTGTTTTGTCTTAACATTTTGGCACTCTTTTTCTCCGCAGATGCTGTTTAATGAAGGCACTGAGCAGGGGAGGGGTTTAAATATGTGATAGGGCCAGCCCAGTGTCATTTAAGGAAATAAACCTATGGGCCAATCTACCTGTGTTTTGGTGGGTTACAAACCAAAGAGAGAGACAGTTGTGTCAGCCCAGAAGTCACATTGGCCCACCTGGAAAGTGTCCCCTATGCCAGATGGCCAGTCCAGACCGGACACCAGTCTAACTTGTTGCCTTTGTTTACCCATAGAAGCTCAACAAAGGACACCTTGCTGTTTAAGTGAAACCTTTTACCTCATCTAGGGGAGTGTGTTGTATCTCAGGGAATTTTACAGTGATAAACTCAGCTGGAATTACAATGTTCGGGTTTTGTTGAAACAGCAACACATCCAACATGATCATGACTTGATCGTTCATGCGGTAGAGAGAGTAATAAAATGTGTTTTAATCCATGTGTTCAAATAAACCTATGCCGGTTTTAATCTGGTGTTTTGCTGCTTCTTGTTTCTGCAAAGTTTCCTCTGCTATAAGAGTCCAGGAACTGCTGCGAAGAAAATGATGTCCAACTCCAAACACACCCTGAAACACACAGATCGTATCTTGCAGTGGCTGTTTTTGTACTCTGTAGCGAGCTGGTCATTGATCACTTAAAAACCTCTACATGCACACACACACACACAGGCAAATGCATCGATTTTATTTAAGGGTGAGAGTAACCTGCTGTAGGTCGCATTGTTGATAGTGTGTCTTTTCTTAGAGAGGGCTGGGAAATGCACGCTGTCTGTGGGGAGCTGTCTCCACATGGAGAGAAGATGCTACGGTTACTGTAAGCTCTCAAAGGGCTCTTTGGTGTGTGTGAACAATAAGACATATTTATCAAGCGGCTTGCTGCTACTTACTGCAAAGCAGAAGAGTAACCTTTACTGTAAGGGCAGCTCTCAAGTGATCACATGATAAATCACATGTATGCTCAGAGCAGAAAAAGCCGATCAGAGAGGAGCTATTGTTTACTCTTTATACTCTTTTTACTTTTATTCTTAAAGCCTAATATTGAATCTAGTGATATGTTATCTGCAAAAACACAAGTGGTTTAATTTCCCTAATCTCTAGTAGCACGTGCAGTAATGGGAAATTAAAAACAATATAATATATTTCTATTTAAATAGTACGGAAGCGTATTGCATTCCCTTGACAAATAAAAAAATGAGTAATTTTTTCTGTTTTTCGGAGTAATTTATTTATTTTTCTGTTTTTTGGTGTATTTTTTTCTGTTTTTCTGAGTAATTTTTTCCCTGTTTTTCGTGGTAATTTTTTTTGGATCAATAAGGGTAAGGCACGTAATTAGTTACACACAGCGTATGATAATCTAGCTATGTTTTCGACTGCATCCTTCTAGTGTAGGCCTATCACTCAATGTAAGGTTAGTAACAGGTTGTAAAATCATGCCCATACGCGTTTGTCAGCTAACGTTGTTACAACCTGTTATTAACCTAACCTGTTACATTGAGCGATAGGCCTACACTAGAAGAATGAAAAAAGAAAACAGAACATATTACCATGAAAAACAGGGAAAAAATTACTCAGAAAAACAGGGCTTTTTTTATTTGTCAAGTGAATGCAATACGCTTCCATAAAATAGAGATTAATAAATAAATAGGGATTAAATATAAGAAACTGTCTGAAGGGGAGGGACATCATAGAAAACTATAATAACATAATAAGGTGACTTTCATGACTTCAAGACAAGTGCAGACAAGATTAAAATTATGTGATTGAAATCAAAATTAGCTTTATTTTAGTTGTTTGTACCTCTGACAAGTACTAAAAAAAGTGGTGAGAGGTCCTATTGCATGAGATAACATTATTTGTTATCAGTATTATTTCCCACAGTCTTTTCAGAAGCGTATCTCAGGAGGTGTGCGCTCCCTGTGTTTCTTCAGGCAGGGTTTGTTTGCTCTCACAGATCATCCATTGAGTGCTCTGTGTGGAGTCCCTGTGTCATTGTTCATGTGTTATCTAGAAACATTTTTCTTACAAAAGCTGACAATGAAGCGAGTTTGACTTCCACCTTTAACTACAGATTTCATGTGCACATGCTCATAGTATGTAAACATTTTCTTCTTTGGGGCCCCTCATTTGTTTAACAAAGCTGGAGGCCTCTGCAGGTGCAGAATGTAATTTTGTTTACCAATAGTTTTTCAGATCTTTAAAGTGCACAAGTTCACAAGTTTGTCATTTTGATAACTGTGTTATCAGACTGATTGTGTGTCCCACACCTGATCGTTATCATCTGGACCACCTTGACTATCATCACACTAAATGACAGAGGTGTAGCGTGATGATCACAAAGGCAGTCCACAGGAACATGCGTTAACTTTAGAGGTGGTCAGCAGTGGAAGCAAACACAACTGGTTTCTCTTGTTGGGCTCAGGAGGTTATCTATTTCTCAGCATTCACATGTGTGTTTAAGTGTCAAACGCCTGCCACAGTTGGTCTACTGACAACCAGAGAGAAACATCCAGCCCTTTTTACTCTGTGGAAAGGTGAGAACAGAATGTTTTATTCAGTGGTGTTAATCTTAAATGAATTGAGAATGTTGACATGTTGGATTTCTAATTCATGGCTAGAAGTCTCTTGTGTTGCGTTACTTACAATAATTCTGTTTAATGCATTTCTTTAAGTCTAGTGTGCAGGATTTAGTGGCATCTCACTGTGAGGTTGCAGATTGCAACCAAATGAAACTTCTCCCATGTGCCAAGCGTGTAAAAGAACTATGTTGGCAGACACAAAAGCAGAAACACAATGATTCTTAGTTTCAGCATAGACCATGAAAATAATAGATTTAGCTACCGTGATATCACCCATTGGTTTGTGGACTCCTGTTCTGAAGGAGTTTGGCATTTTGGCCATCACCATCTTGGTTTGTTGGAGTCCGAAGTGACTATATTTGGAAGGGAGGCAGGAGCTGTGGAGGAGTGAGGAGTGGATCTGACTGAGAGGCCGAGGACACTATGGGGACAGAGCTTGTCACTCAAAGCAGCCCGCCCTAAATTATGCGTAACTTTAAGCCTTTAAGCCCTAAACAGATGAGTTATATAAAAATCCACCCCCTCTGTACAGTTATGTGGAAAATGAGGTATAGAGACCAAATCCTGTCTGTCTACCAGGCTATTGATATGTTTATGTCTGCTGTAGTTTGGCATTTTAACATGAGGGTCTATGGGGATTGACTGGCTTCTGGAGCCAGCCTCAAGTGGCCATTAGAGGAACTACAGTTTTTGGCACTTCCGTGTTGGCTTTATTTTTTAGCCCTGAAGGTTACAGTTTGGATCATACACTTGTGAAAACATAGTTCTGAATATTGTATTTAATTTCTTCCAATATATCAGCCTAAATCCTTCACACTGGACCTTTAAAATATCATTCTAGGTTCAAAATATTGTCAGAATTGATCTTTTAATAAGCCTCGTCCTCCATAGTTCCACAGTTACACCTTTAAATTCTTGGTCGTATTTGAAGCCATGGGTCCTTCATTACAGAAAGATACAAAATCAGGCTTCTTATTTCCAACTGACAATTGTCAATTGTCGTGACTGTACCGACAATTGTTTCTAGCTACTGTAGCTAGCTAGCTAAAAAAGCCAACTTTTGGGTGGAGCTGCTGGTTCTGGTGTTTTTTTTTTTCCCTATTTAGTATTCCCATTTTAAATGTTTTGGCAAACGAGAAAACATGCCTCTCCTGGATAATGTTACATAATAATTTCACCTTCGTTTCTGAAACAACAGAAACAACATTTGAATGCTGTGTAACATTTCAAGCCAGCAAAGTCACACAGCATTAAAAACCTTTTTACCATGAGCTTCTTGATGTGCAGATTTATTTGTTTCACTGCCAGATACTTCTTCGATCAGACATCCACTCTATTGGTACGTTACCATTTCTCAAAACTACCCTACCCTTCAGCTTCGGCCTCGGCTGCTCAGGAGAAGAAGCCAGTCAGAGTCATGAGTCAGAGTGGTAGTGAATTCAATTTCCCAAAAAATTAACTCAGAAATTAAAAGTGAAATAACAGTAGATTTTAAAATCCATTTTCTCAACACAGTCCTTGTGATTTCTGATTGGATGTTTCATGTTGAAATGCACCTTAGGAGTCATAGCTACCTAAAATGTTATGTACACAACTTTGTACGTTCCATTTTTTCAGCAAGTACACAGGTATTTTCTAACACAGTTGTTAATCTTTGGTACCGATGATTTACCTGGGAGTTCAATGCCAGTCCAAGCTTTAATTATGGGTCATGTAAAATTGACTCTGTGAAAAACGAACAGGACTTCTACTTGTGCAACCAGTGGCAATGTAGCTATCAAAGTGATCTCACAGTTTCTTTTTCTGCTTCCACAGATGATGATGCCAGCTCCCAAGAAAACACTATACTTAGCAAGTATGGCTGCTCTCGGCCTCATCTGCTCTATTCTTGCATTCTCTCTGTATTTTGAGCCTCCATCTCCTGTTTGCCAATCTAAATTAGCCGATGAGGAGTACGATGAAGGCATGGATCCAAGTGAAAAGCCCATAGTCCTGCTGTGGTTCTGGCCTCTCGGTGTGAAGTTTGATTTTAAAGTTTGCTCTTCCTACTTCAACATTAACAGCTGTTTTTTGACTGCGGACAGATCCCTCTATAGCAAAGCACAGGGAGTCATTTTCTACCATAAAAGCATAGACTGGGGTTTGAGAAACATGCCAAAGGGTCCACGTCCAGCTTTTCAGAAGTGGATTTGGTTTAATGTGGAATCCCCGACGAACACGGCAAAGAAACCCCGTCTGACCAACCTGTTTAACTTGACGCTGAGCTACAGAAGAGATGCTGACATCACGGTGAGGAACGAGCTCACCATCAGGAAGACAGAAATGAAAGATGACTTCGTTCTGCCGAAGAAAGACAAACTGGTGTGCTGGATTGTTAGTAACAAGGACAAAGCTACTGGAACAGCTTTGAGAGAAAGATATTGTCGTGAACTGTCCAAACACGTCAAGATCCATGTCTTCGGTACCGCCTTTGCAGGGCATCGTTTGAGCTATGAGAAATATTACTCAACCATTGCTAGCTGTAAGTTTTACCTCTCATTAGAGAACTCGATCCACAGAGACTACATAACAGAGAAGGTTAACGGGCCCCTCGTGGCAGGGACGGTCCCTGTAGTTTTGGGTCCACCGAGAGAAAACTATGAGCAGTTCCTCCCCTCTGACGCCTTCATTCACATAAATGATTTTCCTGATGTAAAGTCGCTGGCGGAGTTTCTGCTTGACATGAAGGATGAGGCATACATGCGTTACTTTGAGTGGAGGAAGTTCTACACAGCTACCCCTCATCTCCTGTCAATCAACAATGAATTCATTCAACCTGTCTGCCTCGCCTGCGACCACATGTCAAGAGACAAGGATTTCCATGTAGTTCATGACCTTTATAAGTGGTACTCTACTTGAAAACGTCATATTTATATTTAATGGTCACACATAAAAGTGGTTGTCAATCTTCTCATCTCATTCTCACCAAGAAAGCAAATGAAGTTTAACCGTTTGAAACCTGGAGCGACATCACTTTTGTTGTGCTGCTTTCAGACACCTTTCGCAAATATTTGCACCTTTGCACCTCGAGCAAATTGGTGCGATTTCTTTCAAAAACATCAGGGAAAAGCAGTTAGCAGCTTGGTGAGAAATGTCCCACAGGCTGAAATTGGGAGAAAAGAAAAAAGCTAGGAAAAATTAGATATTTATAATTCTTACATACTCAAAATTTTGCACAGCATTATAAGAATTTTTATGTTTTTTTGCCAGGTCATTTCCTTGTTTGTTTATTTTTTATTTTTTTGATAATTTCTTGCAATTTTTGGGGGTAATTTCCTCTTTCGTTGCTCATTGCCTTCTTCTGTTTTTGTAAGAAAAAAAAAAAAAAAAAAAATCAAGCCAATTTGCTCAGGTTTCAAAGGGTTTATTAGAGTTTTATGAACAGGTCAAATGTTATTCTGATAAAACAAAAATGGTAATTTTCTCAGAAATGTAAAGCCCATTTGATCATTATCTAAAAACATTTTTTTCAAGTATTCTTTAAAGTCTTCTTTTTACCTCTAAGTTTTTCAACTTCATCAGTGTAAACATCTCCAGCTTAACTGTTCAGAAGTGTTGACGGCAGGTAAATCCGTTTGTTTGTATATTGCACAGACGGTCAAGAAAATCCAGTTGACATGGAGACAGGGATGCTTCCGTCTGTTTGTGTCTAGTATTTGCTTAGAGTCATCTGTCATGTTGTTTGTCCACTCCTTTTTTCTTTATGGTTTACACTGACACACCTTAGTGTGGGTGAAAAGTTAGCTATTGAGCTGAAGAAGATGGATGAGGATGCAAATATCTCGGGATAAAACATGGTATGCTAGGCTGAGTTCAGACTGCTTCTCTGTGATTGTGTTGTCACACATGTAATGTCCACATACACAAATAAGAATGAATGAAAATGGCTGATAATGCCGATATCTTTTATGAATTTTGATATTTTTAAATTCACTTTATGTGGTAGATGTGATAGTTTTGCTCTGTTTTTAATTTTATAGAATCTTATCGACTAATTTAAGTGATTTTACAGTCAGCAACATTTCAGGATATCTGCACAAGCAGTCATCAAATAAAAACTAAATAAAGTCTCTCTCTCTCTCTCTCTCTCTCTCTCTCTCTCTCTCTCAACCAAATGCAAAACTATTATAATAATAAACATTTTCAAAGTCAAATCTCTAAGTTTCAGCTGCTTGACTGCCTGGTCTGTGTTGGTTCAGCTAATGAGTAGGTGGAGCATCAGTCAGATGTCACATCTGAAAGGAAAACTCCATGAAGGATGAGAGAGTTTCCTTAAGCTGTGTTTCACTTGTCAGACCTGTGCAGCTTCAGTCTGGATCCTGCAGGATATCTACACGCTCACCTTCCAAGCAGCAAAGTCATATTTGGCTTCAAGAGTATGCAAGTATTTTGACCAAACTCTCCACCTTTGCTTCTTTGAAAATGATCATTGCCACCATATCTAAGTGGAGGAAGCCATCCAGCTTTACTTTTCATGCTACATGTGGTTAAACTGCTTTAGATTTTTTTAAGACAACCTTAAGATTATGAACTCTTAAATGATTTTGATTCAATAGTTTAGACTCTTCAGCTTTATGTGATACCTTCTTTGGGAATTCTTAAATGGCAGACTGCTAATAATTCAATGAGGGAATGTGTTGCCAGTGATTCTTACACAGGCTTCTTCTTTCCTTGCAGGGTTTATATGGCCACTGGTGGAGGAAGACATTAGATATGTACTACAAGTAAAAGTCCTGCACTCACACACTTAAGTAAAAGTACAAAAATATTAACATCAAATATATTTATGTAGAATGTCCCATTTATTTTTTGTATAATTACAGGTGGAGCTATTGTTGGAGTCTTAACCTGTGATAATACATAATAATTTATTAGTTGATTTCTATTATGAGTTAAAAATCTGTAAAGTAACTAAAGCTGTCAAATATATTAAATGGAATATTTGCACAATAATTTACCTTAACGTTGTACTTAAGTAAAGTACTTGAGTAAGTATACTTAGTTACATATGGCTATCATTTTTCGTGTGTTAAGAGCCACCCTCACGGTGACTCTTGCTGTGGCTGGATTCATAGTTCTGTTATCAATGTACTATAAGTCACCTCCATCTCCAAAATGTCACCCACGCCCGGCTCAGTCAGGGTGGCTGACAAACCAGGCTAATTTTTACGGCATGTCAGTGGTTACGGAGCAGCCCAACAGCCCTGCTGTGACAGAAAACACAGACAAGCCCATACTGCTGCTGTGGTTCTGGCCTGAGAATAAAAGCTTTGATTTTAAAGACTGTAAGACGCTCTTCAAAATCAACAGCTGCCACCTCACAGATGATAGATCTCTGTACTCCAGAGCTCATGGAGTTTTGGTATTCCACAGGGCTATCAAGGATGACCTCTCTAACCTTCCCCCGTCACCTAGAGCCAGATTTCAGAAGTGGATCTGGTTTAACATGGACCCACCTGCCAGCACGCGCAGGATAGCAGGCATTCAAGGCCTTTTTAATTTAACCATGAGCTACAGGAGGGATGCAGATATCCACGTTCGCTGGCGACTGACTCTCAAGAAGAACACGGATGATTTTGTGCTACCGAAGAAGGAGCGCTTGCTTTGTTGGATTGTGGATGGTGACGACCTCCACATAAAATCAGCGGAGGGATACAGTTACTTCAGAGAGCTTATAAAACACATCGAGGTATATGTCTATGACAGATCCTCTGCTGAGTTCTCGCAGGGTGAGAACTACTTCCTGACTATCAGCAGCTGCAAATTCTACCTTTCCTTTGAGGAGTCAACTCACAGAGATTACATCACTGAGACGTTCAACGGACCTCTTGCAGCAGGCACTGTGCCGATAGTTTTGGGCCCGCCAAGAAGGAACTATGAGGATTTCGCTCCAGGTACTTCCTTCATACATGTAAATGACTTTCGTGATGCTGCAACACTGGCTGAGTTCCTTCTGACACTGGATAAAGATAATGAGGCTTATATGAGATACTTTAATTGGCGGCGATTCTATACTGCCAGACCCCATCCTGTTGAGGAGAATCACGAGTTTGCACACGCTATCTGCCAGGCCTGTCATCATGTGGGCTTGAACGGTGCGTACAGAGTTGTACCTGATCTGTACAAGTGGCTCTTACTGTGATGCTGGTATTGATCACCTGTTCCTCTGAAGTGGTTAAAATATAAATTGGCATCTCGCCATACAGAGAAATACTCTGTATGTACCAAACAGTTAAGAGTAATCTGATGGCCCACCCACGGGCCCTCGTAAGGTTTCATTTCATGTTTATGATGTGTAAACAACGGCATTATTTGGTGTGTTTAAAGGGTGTACTCATACGATCTATCTATCAGAAGCTGTTTCACTGATGCAAACCATTTCAAGATACAACCACAACAGCAGGCTCAAAAAAACACTTCTGTCGGACAAAAAACAAACAAATAAAAAGTTATAACTCACCTGTGAAGTGTTATTATAATCCACAGATGGATTACATGCCAACATATATACAGTCCTGCTACACTCCCAAAGAGCCAGATGATCAAAATCCAGCTAAATATTTAGTCAGCACACATTTTTACATCCATAGATATTTCCATAATATCCTGCATTTGCATGTAAACATACAGACTCCTCACTGGAGCCAATGGAAGCTTTTATACTGACAGTCCAGGCTTCAATAGCCAACTGTGTTGAAGGTAGTGCCTTCCTACTTTGTTTGGCCTCAGAGCCAATCAATAGCATCCCATTGGCCCAATGGCTTATGGGTCTTGTAGTCAATGATGCTCATCACCTTCAGAGGAGTTTTTAACTGTTTCTTGTCAACACAGTCTGTTGTAAATGTACCTAAATGATAAACAAATGGCTCCTATGTTGTCTTAAGGGGGGAAAAACCGTCTTTCTCATCAATTTAGCATTTCTGGAAGTTTTTTATATGCAGTAAGCTCCTAAATAGACATGTCTGCCTTTGCTGACTTATTGTTTTACTCTACTTTGTTAAAAGCACCTGTACAACACCTCAGAAAACACATGTAAGCTGTTTATTTTCTATGATATTGTTATTATCTTTGTTGAATTCTGACTGTGGGGCTTCATGATAGGGCTCCATTGTGTTTTCCAGCTAATACCTCCCAGTTGTAGTCATCTGCAGCATTTTTTTTAAAGAAAATATTGAAGCGAAAATGAATACATTTTTTTTATTTCAGTGTGTTGAAAATATAACTCAATGACAGAAGTACTGGCAGTGATTCTGACTGTTGGGGGACAAAATTGAGTGTTTCCTTTCAAATGTGACCATGAATGTACATGTATTAAAAATGGAACAACAGCCTTCAGTTTACTTTGGGTTTACTTTGTGCATCCAACACTGAAATCCTGTCATGTTGCCTACAGATTCTGCATGTACAGATCATCTGTTTGGGAAGATTATGCTATGTATAATATCATTCTTGATGATTTAATACATCTATGTTTTAAAGCTGTTGTCATTTAAGTTTTCTTTACTTTTTGACTTGATGTAAAAGATGTTATTATTGAAACACTAAAACTTTAGAGCTGTATTGGACACTGAACTGCAATCAGATGCTCAAACGAGTGTCATTACGTGTCCGCTATGAACATTAAAGGATCAGTGCACTCACATTAGCAAACAATAAAAACATTTTCATACTTACCTCTGGGGATTTTTTTTTTTGACATGCTCATTGTTATGGTTTTATTTGCCCTGGGTGTGTTTGGTGTATTACCCACCTGTTCTCATCCCAACTTGTCAAATACCATAGCTTTGTCAGTGGACCTAAACATCAAAATATGACACGCCAGCTACCCTCCTGCATCAGTTTTGGACAGTCTGGGATGGTGTGTCAATTTAAGCTTGTTAAATGCATGGTGTCTTTTCAAAATACACTTCCGTTTTCACAGGAAATGTAAATTTTCTGCTTGTTACGTGCATACAGTCACCACTACTTTCTCATTAAAATAACATGGGATATAAACTGATTGGGTGAGAGTCCGAAGTTTGACCCATCAACCATCACCTGATAGGGACTTTCTCGTTCTTTGTAGTATGGTAGTTGCCGGCGGTGTTATATACTTCTGCATTTCATAACGCCATAAAAGTTGCCTTTGTGCACCAGTACCTGAAGTTGACATCACTGATAGAGCGCCAGTATTTGTGTGAGTTGGGAATGAGAATGGGCTGGGATTATCAAGTTGATGGGGCACTGTTTTGTAATTTTTAAAGGCCATTTTCAATGATGTAAGAACTACAATTGAAACTACAAATAAAAACATCCTGAGTTTAAATAGGATTTGGTTTTAAATCCTGTCTTAATGCCCTTGAATGTGTCTTGTAAAGAAGTGCATTGTTGTTGTTTATGAAGGTGTGATACAAATAAACCTGTATTGCCACCTGTCATCTGTGATTAAGTCCATTTCTAATAAGCAGCACAATCAGCCTGAGGAGTGAAGGTGTTTTGGTGTTTGAATGTTTCGACATGTGGGCGGAGGCTGCCACCTCTGGTCTCCTGGCTACGGCCCTGGACTGCGCGCGTGTCTGCGTGCGCGCCAATTCGTGCGTGTGTGTGTGTGTGTGTGTGTGTGTGTGTGTGTGTGCGCGCGCAGTGGTGCTTAAGTACCTCGGACAGCGCCAGGCTGCACACACGCACTTGAGCGAGCGGAGGAACTTCAGCGGAGCGCTCACTCTTCCCAAACAACATCCAGCCGCAGAGCAGCCTCCTTCCTCCAGCTCTGTTTACTTTAACCTTTCTGCCCCAGTTGGACCTACTTGTTCGGATAACCCCTCTCTTCCAGCCGGGTATGAAACCGTAGTAGAGCCGCGACGCAGCCGGAGCACCGAGAAGCGTACTCCTCTCTCGCCTCCTGCCGCCTCCTCCTGCTGGAGCTGGAGAGATGCCCGGGGCAGGATGTGCTCCAGCCGCAAGATCCTGTGGAGCCTGCTCCTGCTGTCCGTGGTGGAGGTGGGCTTGGGTGTGGCGAGCATCGTCCTGGGAGCCGTGGGCATCAGCTGGGTCCGGGGCGAGCACAAGCCGCAGCAGGGCGACGCGTCCCCGGTGTGGAGCGGACTCTGTGTACGTCCTGGGAACAACTTTGGTCCTTACTTTTCCTTATTTACATCCAGAGAGAATAAGCATCTTCAGGGTTACTGTGGAGGGCAGAGGCACAGCTAAAACTATTGGAACTATCAGCCTTTATTTACCACTGAAAAACATTCCTCACAGAGTATGGGCTGTATAGGAATTAAAATAAGGCATATATATGACTATTATTTGGCTTTATAAAGAGAAGGGCATGACTGACTACTCTGAAGGTTAACTGCTCTTTTATTATGGTTTTGACTGGGATATATCAGTAGAAGTTTGGTTCTAATTCATCTCTTTTTAAAATTATTGTCATAAGCTTATATAAAACTGCAACAACTATAACTTTAACTTAAAAAACACTTAAAAATCAGACTAACAATAAACTTTTCTTTAAAAAGCAAAGTCTCCCTAATAGAGGGCTTCTCTATGGTTCAATACTCAGTTTACATGTCACTTTTCTTCCTTTTTATAAAGCTTTTGCTCTGAGAAAGGTTTAGATATTAAATATTTTTGTTCATGCTGGTGGTTGTTTATCTAATATTAATCACTAATTGGAAGTTGTGGTTCATCCCCAAGTATTAAGACCCAGGGTGTGGTGAAGATTAAATATTTTGGTCATGGTTCTCCTTCATTGTGTTTGTCCATTGTATGTTATAGAGACTCACACAGCCATTTGGCCGAGACGATTCTGTGCCGGAGCTAAAGATCACTTTCATTCATTCATGCTTGAATAGTTGCTCGGCTCTCGTAAGGGTCGAAGCTTTTTACACACTCACTCCTCTGCATATGTCTCCCTCTGTTGTGGTGCCACTCTCAGCCTCATTGTCTTGATTTTGCTGCATAGCAATGAAAAGTTGACTTTCTGGCATTTTTAGTTGCTATATATAACCTTAACTCAATTATTGTACTATGAGTGCTGCTCCAGCTGAGGTAACACACTCTGACTTATTGCTGTAAGTGCCTGGAGCTCGGGTGGTATGTGAGTAGAGAAATAAATAAAGAATGAAAGAAGGAAACATCTGATTTTTGCAAAGTGTAAAGTATCTCAAAGACTCTTAAGGTGTGTTTAAATATGTGCAAGGAAAGCAAGTAGTGATATTACAATATAAAGGTTTGTTAGGCTTGTATATATGGGGTTGTATATTTGAGTGGAAGTGCTTGTGTGTGTGTATAAAGTTGCTGTAAAACTGTTATGCGCTGAGACAGGTGTGTGTTCAACCTCACAGCTGTTCTGCTGAGTCAGCCACCGTGTCTCGTGACTACCCAAAGCTTTAGACCTCCTGTCAGGAACTGGGAGTCACTCAGACCGACTGACCGCTGTCCTAGAAGTAGATTGAATGTCACACCTTTGATCTAAGTGTCCTGCTGAAACAGGAAAAGTGATCCCCATTCATATCTTGTGTTTGTCAGTACATGTTCAGCTGTGAAACTGTTTCTTCAAGATTACTTCAATCTGTTGTTTTAATATTGTTCCAAGTTACTGGGCATCGCTTTGATAACAGGAAGGCCATCTGTTTCATTCAGTGATTTTGCTGAGTGTGTAATTTCTAAATCAGAAGCGCCAGTCTTTGTTTAAACCAATTAATCCCTAAAAGTTTGTTGTTAAAGACAGACAGACGCTTTAAATCTACTGTGTATTGTATTTTATCTACATATGTCACACATCAAGGATTCAAGGATTGGGGCCTATTTTCATTTTTAATCCATAATTAGTGGACGAACAAGAATCATTTTTGAAGTTAAGAAACTAGAACTCACATTTAAACTGTTGCAATTAAGAAAACTACCCGAAAAGCACTAGACTCAGTAGATTTCTTTCCAGAGACGCCAACTTAGCAAACTCTGTCCTCTGATGAAGGCCACGAGATATGACTGAAAGCTCTGAAAGAAATTAAGTAAGTGGATCTGGAGTTACTCTTAGAAATCCCCAAGTTCAAAACCTTCAACAGTAAAGGGTAACTTAAGTGTTTTTCAATCTTGACCCTGTTTCCCATGTCTAAGTGATTAATGGAGACAACTGATGTTAAAGCTGCTCTAATATTGAGTCCAGCAGCCATGAAAATCGCTGCTTAATGGGCAATTGCACACTGTCAATTCACATCCACCAAAAGTGTTTGTTTTGCCACTGACAGGCTCAGATTGTTATTAAAAGTGTCCCTACAGAGATAGACCTTTGTGTCAAGAAACAAGAAACAGCCCCAAAATCACCATCGCCAAACCCACCAGACTCCATTTGGATAAACAGTCATTTTAGTATTGTAGAACAGACTACTTTTAAAGTCGACAGAAAGAAAATAAAACTCTCAGAAGCCACCTTGACTCGTCTTTTCAGTGCCAACAATCACCAGCTCTGGTTTGGTTGAAAGAGATCCTTAATTCACCCAGTTAAATGGGAAAACATGCCCGTTCTATACACACTAAAATTAAGGTTTTTCTAAATGGAGACTGGTGGTGAGCACTATTTCAGGGCTGTTTCTGGTTAAAAAAAAAAGGTCTATCTCTGTGGGGATGCTTTCCATAATGTTTTCTGAGCCTGTCAGTGCCAAAAACAAGCACTTATAGTGGACGTAAATTGACGATGCACAAATGACCCTAGTGGTTACACTGTAGCCTGTTTCACTCAACAGGCCTGCTGGACCAGTATCAAAAATGACTGTCTCCATTGGTCACGTAGACACAAAAACACAAGGTCCAGGTTGAAAAATACTGAAGTTACTCTTTAAGTGAAAGTAGAGTGATTTTAAGGTGCTTCTAAAACAAATTTAAAACTGCAACAGGAATGACCTCACACCCTCCCTTTACACACACACACACACACACACTGACTCCTTCTTCCAGCATCTTTCAGCAAAACAATGCAGCACAGTTCATTGTACTGTCCTCCTTCTAAGTGTATTCTGCCGGCGTAATTCACCACCGTGCTGCTCCAGTTCAGTCTGAATCACTGACATCCAGGACAATGTGGCTTCCTGCTAGGAGCCCACAATAACACACTCTATTTTTAGAGCTAGAAAGTTGCATCTGAATAAGCGAGTGTAAAGAATACATTCACCCTTTCCTGTTGTCAACACGGAGATGATGGAGCTTAAATAGCGTGAATTCCACATCGTCTCTGAACCAGTAATTTTCTTCTGACTGCAGCTTTTGAAACTGCTCATTTACTCATTTGTTGTTCTCTCTTTCCCGACAGTTTCTGGTCTGTGGGATGTGCGGAGTGCTGTGTGCTCGCAAGAGGACAGGTCTTATTGTGAGTACATGCATGTATTTGCTGTAGTTGTTTTGTTCCCCTAAGACCCAGGAGCCATTTTTGTTGCCCCTTCTTATGTGTATTAGTCTGTAGTCTCTCTTTATAAACTGCAAACAGAAAATACTTTCCAGTGACACAGTATGGCACATTGGGGGGTGTTTAAAAGGAATAATTTGACATTTTGGTAAATATGATTATTTACCAGATGGAAGATCAATACCACTCTTATATCTGTACAGTAAGCTACAGCCAGCAGCCAGTTAGCTTCTCTTAAGACTGGAAACAAGGGGAAACAGCTAGCCTGGCTCTGCCTACCCAGTTTGAATTCATCACTCTAATTAATGGCCCTATTAGTGGATATCAGCGTTATAGATATAGGTTAGAGGGCTCTTGCTACAGAGTGTCATTATCAGCTCATTAAACCACAGTGTTTCTTGTAATGCAGCCGTGGAGGAAGTCTGATGACGTAACGTTGGTATAAATAGTGACAGAAACCCTGCAAGGGGAGGCAGTCAAGGTGGTGGATGAAACAAACAAACACAGGACTTTCAGCCAGAAAAGAAGGGTTCATGTCCTGTGTGCTGATAACAGCACTCTGAACATACTAATTGGTTTAGCAGAAGCCTTCTAAACGATACCTATAATGCTGATAACCACTAACAACTCATATTTAATAGAGTAATAACACTCAAAATAGATGCACCGTCTGTTTATCAGTCTGTCTAAAATCCATAGATCAATTCATTATAATTTGTTTGCACAAATCGAGTATGTGCCAAAGTATTATGTGGTCAGGGTGTTGATTAGTGAACATTTCGGGGGTGCTGGTGGGTTGATTTTACTTCCACTGTGCAAAAAAGAAGCCAAAATATCAATGATATGGCCACTGCCATCTTGTGCAGTAGCAGTCTCCATGGTATCGAGTTCCCACCCATACACTCATTCGTCCAAACGCAAGCAGTTCCATTGATCAAAACCCCTTTTTATAGCAACAAATAGCTAAGTTTAAAACAATCAGAAAAATGCACACTTGAAGACACGTGATAAGAACTACCTTAAACGACAGACACCATCTTTGGGAAAATTCATTGGCCCATATCCCATTTGCCAACATGGAGGGGGCGGATTTATGACCTATACTGCAGCCAGCCACCAGAGGGCGATCAAGATGTTTTGGCTTCACTTTTGGGGAAGCTGTTATTTCTTCGTCTGCTGGCTGAGAGTGCTATTAATCTTCTCAAGAAAGTGAATAAACATGTATCCGAAAATGTTGAGCATTTTATGCTAGAGAAAAAAAGGCCACTCTGTTGTAAAGTAGAAATGTACATCTGAGTAATGTTGGACTTTTTTTAATCTTTCGCCTCACTCGAACTCTCGTCTTCCGCAGCTTTTGCTTGAATCTCAAGCTCTTGGTTGCGTCAATTCAAACAAACCTTCGCAGATTAAGTAAGATTCTCACTTATTGGTGAGTTTGTGATGTTATCAGTGCCCTCTGTTGCAGATTTCATGATGCCAAATTCTAATTGGCAGCAAAATTCAGTTTAGATTTGGACACACAGCTTCCAAGATGATCAACATTTGTTGAGGCAAAAGAGCCTTTGAGAGATGATGAAGATGCAACCCAAATGGTTATTCACTATTATGTACTGAGAATTTTCCTTTGACAGATTTATTTTGAGCACCAAATACTGTCACTATTCATTGAAATGACTCGACAATATCATGTAGTGTCACTCATCAAATATAAAATGTGAATCCACAGATAAACTCTCATAATGCTCTCTGAAGGATGCAAATATATGTGTATAGTCTGTTTCATGAATATTGACACTTATCTACCCTGGAAGTTTGCAAGTAAAGACTGTCTAATTGTATCAGACACCCAAAGGTGCTGTGTGTGTGTATATGTGTGTGTGTGTGTGTGTGTGTGTGTGTGTCCTGTCCTGCAGGTGCATACAGTGTGCTCTGTAAAAGACATCTGAGGAAACCAGAGGAGACAAGCAGTCACCTCTCCTCTTTTCTTTCTGTCATTCCTTCCATCTTTTTCGCTCAGCGTTCGCGTCGCAGTCTCTCCGTGTCTCCGAGTCCTCGTGTTTCTCTCTGACTCTCTCTGTCTCCTGCGGGGAGGGCACTAATGATGGATCAATGTCAGCACAATCCGCTGTAACAGAGACATCCCTCAACCTTTCTCTCCCTCTGTCTCACCCTATCGCATCCCCGCCTATTGTCTCTGTCGCCGTCTTTATCCTCGTGACATTCCCTTTTTCATCACTCCCATCCATCTACCTTCCATCTCCCTACCCTCACTGTTCAATCTCATTCTCGCCAGTCGTTTCGATGCTCTGACTCTCTCCATCTTCCTCTCCTCATCCCCTTCCATCCCCTCCCTCCTTGTTTGCCTGAGGGGTGATGATTGCATTAGGTTGGTTTGGCTCTGGAGTCCTGCCAGCCGCTTTCCACACTTCACCGGGTAATGACTGAAATTGGAGAAGCCCTTTTCCATGCAGTTAAAGGCATTAAAGGCATCTGTACTGGGAGCAATGAAAGAGAGCCTGAACTCCAGACACAATACACACTCACGTGCATACACATTATACAGGGAGTGATATTAAATCAATTGGATTTTCATACTTTGAATGCAAAGTAATGGACCTGCAGTCATTTTCCCATCAGATCCTGCTGGGAAACAAATTTGACTCCCATAATGGCTCTGAGTTTTCCAGCTGCTTTACTATTCTAACAAAGTAATCCGTAAAATTTGTTTGATTAAATACTGAAATGTATATCTCACCAACCGTCTACCACACAAATCACACACACACACACACACACACAAGCACAAAAACAAGTGAGTGATGCAAGCATATTTACGAGCCGTGCAATATTTCTGGAAGAGACAGTGTGCTTTGAGAGCGATCCAATTTTCTAATAGGAAATGAGATTTATTTTGACTGATACGCATTACTCATCAGAGCAGCCGTCGTCCAAAACAGCAGAATGATGGAGATGGAAGCTCAATAGGAGTTTGTATATCTCCCATCCCATCTCATTTTGTCAGTTTGTTTGTAGTTTTCTTGAGAGGATATCAATTCTGCCATTTGCATTAACATAAACCATTCTCTCCGTCTCTGTCCCTCAGATGATCCTGTTTTCAGCGTGCTGTATCTGCGGTCTGATTGGTGGGATCCTCAACTTCCAGTTTGTTCGGGCACTGAACAAACGACCTGACTCCATGCAGTCAATTCATCTGGCTGCCATGACTCTGGCCTGTCTGGGTAAACAAGGAATTACACCATGTGATGCAATGCAACACAACTGGACAACTCATTCATTAACATTTGTTAATGTCTGTTGTATGTGACATGTGTATGCTATCGAAATATAGGAGGTTTGGTAGAATTTATTTCGTCGACCTGTCTTATGGGAGCAGATACATTCAGAAGTTTAAAGTAAAGGTAAAGCACCTATCAATACTGCAAATTATCTTATTAGTATGCATTAAACTCATTGTAGCTCCACCTCCACCACACTTTTCTTTCGATTCTCACCTACAATTTGTGTCTTTTGCCACTCTTCATCTCTCTTAACAAGGCTAACAGTCTATAGCCATGCTAGCAGCTCTGATTTGCCAATGGCTCATTATTTCGAAATCCCAATATTCTGAAAATGTCCCATTGGACCAAAAGCCTGTTGGTCCGACAGCCCATTATCTGGAAAACAAACGGCCATTGCTCCGAAGGCCCATTGCTCTGAAAATACACACTCCTGTAGTTAGAAACATTCATGACCTGCAATCGGCCTTGTTACAATATTTTTTTTCCTACTATGGCAAAGGCATGACATTGGCTTCTTTGGATTGGATTGGGTATTCTTACCCCATACATAACAAATCTTACTCCACTTGCCTAACCCTAACCAACCCAACCAATAGAGGCAATGAGCACTATCCAATCAGAGAAAAAAAGCAACCTGGAAAGGTCCCATGATCTGCTTGGGAGAATAATCGGCCTTTATTTTGGACTCAACAAGCTCTTGGACAAATGGGCTTTCAGTCCAATGGAACATTTTTTGGACTATTGAGGTTTTGGAATAGTGAGCCGTTGGAAAACTTGACAGTCCCCAGATTGATGAGGCTGTAGAGCATTGCTTTGAGCTAAATGCTAACTTCAACATGCTTAAATACTCACAGTGACAATGCTAACATGCTAATGTTTAGCAGGTGTGATGTTCAACATGTTCACCATCCAAATTAAGTGTGGTAGCATTTGCTAATCCGCACTATGGACAATGTAAAGCTGAGGCTGGTGGGACTGTCAGTATTTTTTTATGTTGTGGAAAAGTCAAAATAGGTTACCTATGTTGGCACCAGATGGATCACCAGGGGGACATAACCATCTGTGCCAAATTTCAAAGAAATATGTCCAATAATTGTCAATAAATTTCAATAGATACGTGAAAATGTTGCCTGGCTGGTGGTGGTAGAGGAAAAATCAGGGGATCATCAAAGTCAGTTGGATTCTTCCTCTCTGGAACATGAACATCTTTGCAAAATTTCATGGTAATCCATTCAGTAGTCATTGAGATATTTTAGTTTTGACTGTAATGATGGACCAATCGACCAGCCAACAGACTTAAATTGCCATGATTTAGCCTACCCACATCAGACGCGCTACTAGCATGGCAATAAAAAGTATAAACTACTAAAGATGGACAGCCCACTCTTCCTTAAAAATAAAAATTCTTCCACTGTTTCTCCAGCTGGTTTCCTTTTTCCTGTCTTGTCCAGGGATCTCTTCCTGTACCTTATCCACGTGGCTTACCTGTCGCCTGGCCAGCTCCGAGCAACAGAGGATGTTCCTGGAGAGGGAGCACTCGCTGCACCACTCGCACGAAATGACTGAGAAGGTAGGACGTGACAGCAGAGGAGAGCTTCTGATTGGTCAGCTTACACAGTATGGCCTTAAGTTCCAACAGCACAGAAAATGTATGTTTTATGACCCAGGAGAATTTTTAAGTTTGTGTTATGGTAGTGTATGTTAAGCATAGACTGTATAAAATAATGGACGTGGCTACCGTGACATCGTCCGTTGGTTTGTGGACTCATGTTTTGAAGCCTCACGTTTGGCATTTCAGCCATCACCATCTTGGTTGTAATGAACAAGGAAATTAGCTACAGAGACAAAATGTTTATTGTACCAGGCTGTAAATACATGTATGTATATATCTGCTGTAAAATTGGGCATTTTAACATGAGTGTCTCTGGGTATTGACTCACTTTGGGGGCCAGCCTCAAGTGGCCATTTCAGGAACTGCAGTTTTCGGCACTTTTGCGTTGGCTTTATTTTTCAGCCCTGGAAGTTGCCACTTGATGTTAATTTAACAAGTGTCTTTGTGTGTCCCTAGGAGATCCTTGACAACTCCAGTAACGGCATTCCTCAGATCTCCTACAACGGACACACCACAGCGTCACCATGACAACGTGTCACCAAAGGCGACTTGCACACACTTAAATAGAGACAGTTCACGAATCGCTTGCTATCAGGCGACAAATACAGCATGTACTTCTTTCTACACATCCTGCGGCATACGCAGTGTCTATATCCTGACCGCAGGGAGCGAAACCAGGGACGCCTTTTCTGGGCCGCTGGAGTAAAAGGACATTTCGACAACAAGGGGAAGGTGTTTGTGCTTCTGAACGATTATGCAAACACGGGTTCAAACCCCCTCTGATCAACTCAAACCAAAGCCGCGAGGGAGAGCTGCCGTTTGGGTCATGATTCAGGTGACAAACATCTGCGTGACATCATCTGACCTTTAAACTAATAAGCAGGATATTTTATAATGCAATGAGATGCCTCAATGTGATGAGCACAAACAGAGCATGCAGCTGATTCACTTGAAGAGCTACTGCTATTTCAGACTCAGTGTCTTTATTCCCTCTCTCTGTCTTGTTAAGGATTTATGGAATGCAGATCTTGAGATAGCCCACAGTAAACTGTATGTATCGTCCGATAATGGAATGCTTTGATATGAAATACAGTGATGCGCAATGTACTGTACCATATATCTATGCTTGTATATCAGGAATCTAGTCGTACCTATAAATCAAACATATTTTTATAAATGCTTCTTATTAAAGTGAATTCAATTAAAGTATGATAAACCTGAGTGATGGTTTCTCTTACATGGATTACTGCAGTAGAATTGAGTGTGATGTTTTTATTGCCGTGCATCAGTGTGTGTCTCTGTTTGCATGTTTCTGTAAGTATGCAGGTGTTTTGAGTTATTACTTAGCTAGCTGCCCACTCATAGCTTTTTTAATCAATACCCTAAACGTTAACCTTTTCTATAAATGCATGCAGTAAATCTTAAAAACCAAGTGTACAGTATCACACATTGACAAACTGCGCACCACCGTGTCAACATAATCAATGTGGAGCAAGATTTAGGAAGTCAGTGCATTCCAACGGGACCACAGTTTATCTCAGTGATGCCTTTGGCTCCACTCGAGGTTCACACACTTACCATAAAGTTAAGTGATAAAGTAAATCTGTTTTATAGCACGTCTCAAACCCCCTCTCATGCAATGATAAACAATATCACATACACTCACATGCATGCACACGTACAGACACGCAGCTGTGACTTCTAATGAAGATATACAATTCCTCTGACAACATCACGCTGCTCAATACCTCATTATGGTGCTTGCCATGTGTGAGTGTGTGTGCGTGTGCGTGTGTGTGTGTGCGTGCGTGTGTGCGTGCATGCGTGCGTGCGTGCGTGTGTGTGTGTGTGTGTGTGTGATAACTAGGGCCCACAGCAGCAGAAGCCACTGGGAGCTCTTGCTGACTAAGAAACCACGTCACAATTTATCACCGTGACAACAGACAGGAGTGGGCCATGGCGCCCAAGAGAGCCCCAGATCTGCACCGCACTGTGCGTGTGTGTGTGTGTGTGTGTGTGTGTGTGTGTGTGTGTGTGTGTGTGTGCGTGCGTGTGTGTGTGTCTGTTAAATGCTGAATCATGTGACCTCCTGTCATGCTGTTCTGTCAGAATACAGTAACACTAGACTATGTGTGTGCAAGTGTGTTTTTCTATGCGTGTGTGTGTGTGGGTGTGCCCGCGTGTGCATAGATTGCACTAATTGACACCTCAGGTCACCCTAATGATCTTCATGTGCCATCACAGGTGAGAACAGGATACAGAATCAATGACCGTCTCTTATCAGACGAACAGCTTTACAGCATCCTTGTCAGGGTAGGCGGTGCACACCTTGCAGTTTACATAACCAAAGGGCATGTTGGGGAGGAAATGCATCGTTTTCAGTGGTTTACATAACAGGAAAGATCCATGTCACTTATCAAAATACTGTCCTCAGCATTTCTCTCCAAGAACCCATTTAGTAAAGCTTTTTGTCAGTGGATGTGGTTTATTGTAGGACTGAATGCGGGGAGCATCGTTGGATTTGCCTGCTGGCTGTGCCCTGCTGGACCCCTTTTAACCCTCTGTTAACTTCCTGTTCTTCTGTGTGTGCTGTATCACTGTGCTAGAACATTACATGACTCCCAGATTTTCTGTCCTGCTGATTAAGCACAATTCAGTTTGCTTAAATGCACCAAGTAAGCACAGCATTGCCTGAAATAATGTTCTAAACTCTAGATTTAGCAACAGTTAATCACATTACCACAAACCAGTTGCCATATTGTGAACATGAGGCTTTCAGGGGCCTCTGGTGCCTCACCCGCTCAGGTGTCAATTAGTGCAAATGCTGAGGCATTTACTTGAGTACTTTCATATTGCAGCATTTAAAAGCATACTAATAATATAACAACATATTTTTTTATATAGCACTTTTCAAAACAAATGCTACAAGTTGCTTCACATAACAATGAAAACAAGTAAATGAAGCAAGAGTATAAACAATGAGGTATCTGTAAATAATAAAGTGGTAAAACAGAGTGATAAAAACAAATAAATATACATAAATGTGTATAAATATGTACATGCAACCACACAGATAGGCAGGTACATAAAAGGAAGCATCTGACATGCAAATTAAACAGGTCAAAAAATGTATTATTATATATTTTTTTAAACTCACCACTACAACAGCACATTTTTAAATGTGGCTACATGTTTATAAGTCAATAATTTAACCATTACAGGTCTTACTAACACATGAGGAGCTATACAGAGCCTATTTTCTGTTGCTATTAAGGGATGGTTTACTTTAATTTTCAAACACAACAGTAAAAACAAAATGTAATTAATTATTAAATGCATTCGTTTTGATAATTAAGTCAAAGTCTTTTTGTTTATATGTGTAAATATTACTGTTATTTAAATAACTGATGCTGTACCTGTACTGTATTTATATTATTATTTGGTTGTAATTCCTCATCCTGGCCAGCAGGTGGCAATATAAACAAATATTTGACAGCCTTCCTCAAAGCGGAAGTCGCCTGTCTTTCATCTTCCGGTCTTCCCAAACAGCATGGCGAACTTGAAGCATGCAGAAGACGAACCAAAACATGTGAGAATGTCAGGTGAAGTATCCGCCACCGGCGCTGAAGTCACGCCAACAGAGGAGTCCTCTTTACCGGGCGGAGGTGCGGGTGCGCTCCCGTGCTCCGTCCCGTCGTTCGCGGCCGCCTCAGAGCTGCTGTCAGCGCCGTACTCGTGTCTGGTGATGAACACGCACCGGAGACACGTCGCCCTTCCGCCCGTGTACCTGAACAAGAAGAGGACAGGTATTCAGGAGGAGCTGGAGGCCGAGCTGCTCAAGTTCTCTCAGAGGTAACGACACCGGGCACCGGACGCTGCCTCGGCTCTGTCGACATGGCAGCCATTTCGTTAGCCGTTAGCTAGTAGCGTTAGCATTTAGCATTTGGTTTGTAGTTACTGTAAGTTTTCACCTCCCTGTCAGTGCTGATGAGCTGAAGACAAGGCTTGGCTCTGGCAGTGGTGCAGAAAGTAACGTCATCCTAAAAGTATCGAAAGTAAAAGTCAGTGTCAGTGTTACACTACATTATTATGTCATTATTAGTGTTGCATTGCTGTGTTTACAACATTTGAGACTGCAGCCAGTATGTAAAGCTGACTTTACTACTTTGGACTATTTTTTAGTTAACCCATATTTAACCAGGTGAGTCCCATTGAGATCAATAATCTCTTTTACAAGGGAAACCTGGCCAAGACAGCTGCACAGAAAAAGTTACAGCCAAGTAACCACACTATAAAAAACATAAAATACACTCAGTATCAAGTAGAAGTGTCCTTATGAGAGCTTTAAAATCAGGTGGAGAGACCAGTTTATGTAGTTTCAAAAGCTTCAAATCTTTTTGAGGGTTATTCTAAGTGAGAGGAGCAGAGCACATAAAAAAATGTGTTAAATTTTAGTCTGCATCACATTTTGTGTGTAAACTTCTCACTAACTAGTTACTAATGCTGTCTAGGAAATGTCATGGGATAGAAAGTTAAAGTCTCAATATATCATGTGGATCTGTGTCGAACTGATTCAGCTTTACTTGTTTGACCCGTGCAGTCTAAAGGGAGTACCCCTGGCTTATGACAACATCAGGATAGTGGGCCAGCACGGAGCCATCTACAACGACAGCGGCTACATCCACATGGACATAGAGGCCAACTTTATCGTCTTTCAGCCCAAAAAAGGACAGACACTGATAGTAAGTTTTGGCATTAGTGGGTAAACTCTTAAACTCTCTGTGTGAACAATAATGATGTGCAGTCCATTCTCTTTGTGTGATTAGATATTCATAGGGCAAAAAACAAACAAACAAGAAAACATTAATATAATCTTAACACCTGGCCCATGTATTCATGTAAATGTGTTTCTACTTTGTCTCTCTTCCCAGGGTAACGTGAATAAACTAGGAGCAAGCCACGTGGGCTGCCTGGTGCACGGCTGCTTCAACGCCAGCATCCCTAAACCCAACCTGGTGTCTGTGGAAACCTGGCGGGACGCAGGGCCCAGAATCGGAGCAGAGCTGGAGTTCGAGGTGACTACACTCGACGCTGACACTGCGGGGGTGCTGCTGATCAGAGGACGGCTGAACAGGACCAGGCAAGTGTGCTGTGGTGGTTACTGGATGAGGATTAAAGTAACCTGCGTTGTCTTTGTAGGGATAGGAGTCAAGAACCAGTTTCATGGAGTAATTGTCCAAATCGTCTAAGCTTATCGAGTCCTTTTATCGATGCCGGCATGTATTTCTGACAGTTGACAATGATGTTAAACTGCTGGAAACTTGTTGCAACAAGAAGTCATAACAGAGAGGAAGAAACAGTCCAAAGCGTGGCTATATTTGACAAAGAAAGATGAACACAGTGCTGCATCAAGTCCATGTTTCACCTGGGCAAATCACACCTGCACTTGATGTAGGATTGTGTTTGATGACATGTCTGTCGTGAAAGCAGTTTTCAGTCACTGTTACTTGTAATGTCAGCATTCAACTGAGCTGCAGAGCGGGATTTTAACTTTGTTTGTGACAGCAGCGAACAATTAGAAGTTGTGTAGGTGAGGAAAAGTTCATCATTTTTGATAGGATGCTTCTCTCTCAAGGCAGTACAGCTGTTCAGATTTGTGTCAAAACACCTGCGCTTGTTGTTCTCTATGTTAAGTCTTGCGCACAGGCAGCATCTGGGTGCATGTTGATTCGTTAGAAAAGCAGCAGTTTGATTATATCCACTCCCCGGATCGTCACATCGGCCACCATAGTGCGACTTCTACTTCTGTCAGTATTGTGACTCCAATGTGTTTTGCCTGCCATCCTCAAGTGTAGAAGAGAAGAGGAGAGAAGTAGAAGAAACCTGCAATCTTTATACAGCTTTCTTTTGTTGATTGTTTTTCTGTTTTAGTCTAAAAATATGTCAAACAGTGGTGAAAAACTCTCAATAATTTCCCAGAGCCCAAGGTGATGTCTTCAGGTTCCTAAAGATATTTAAATTATTTGGATGCTGTCACCTTCTTTGCCCAATTTAGTTTGCAGCTGCACCTACTTGAAAGTTGCCGTTAAGCCCTTGATTTATTACTCTGTTTTGTGTGTGTGTGTTTCAGGGTGCAAGAGCTGCTGGCCTTGTGTGAGAGCTCAGAGTCAGGTGCCCCCGCAGACCAGCCAGAGCCACCAGAGACAGAACCGAACCCAGAACCCACAGAGGAGTCTCCTGAAGACACCCCCAAGAAGAAGAAGAAAAAGAAGAAGGACAAAGTCAAAGAGGAGGAGAGAGAAGGGGAGGTGACAGGTACACCCTCCTGCCAGCTGGATGGCAACACGACATTAGAGCTGAACGGAACAGTGAATGAGGCAGACGGTGAGAAAAAGAAGAAGAAAAAGAAAAAGGAGAAACACGTGAAAGAAGAGGAGGTTGAGGTTGAGCTCTCTGCGATGGAGGTCCACGGCAGTGACTCGAGCGGCTATGTTAGTGACAAGCCGAGCAAAAAGAGGAGACGTGAAACTGGGACAGATGTCACATCTGGTTTTAGTGAAGGTCCTGAAACACCAAAATCCAAGAAGAAGAGGAAAAGTGACATTGAGCAGTTTGCCTGAAAAACGGATCATATATTGAGTTTAACAATCGAGGTGATACAACATTAATTCTGGATAAGTATAGAGACGTGCCTTAACGATTAAACAAAAGTTTAGCAGGCAAGATTTCTGGTGGCTTATTGTTAGTGCGTCTAAAATCATTCAAGCAAAGAAGTCTTTCTACAGTCATATGTTGTAGAGCAGACTTGACAGATTTGTCCTCATTGGGTTGCAACGCCCTCACACAGCCTGATGGGGGAGCAAAACTGCCTCATACATCCACACTGGGACCCAAAAACACAGGAACGAAACCTTGTCAGCTTCATCCGTTAAACACAGTGCTGAGATGAACAGGGCAGGTCTTTGCATTGAATTTACAGAGCCAGTGGGAAAAACATGAGTTGATATTAATGTTCTGTACTTTGGTATATATTCAGCTGCTTGGATACTGGAGAAGAACGGCTGTGAGCCTGAGTTCAGTTTAAGAAACTTCTGTTTTTTATTGCCTCATGTGCCTGTTTGAAAAGGTTGTCTAGTAACAGCTGCAAGGACAAACGTGTTTTTACACCCAAATATCCAGTCAGCGTCCCAGACATGTGTCATGCTCAGTGACAGGCAGTGCAGTCAGGAATTATTTGTGCTGTTTCACTTTCTTCCTTCACTGCTGCATTGACTTTTCACATGCAAAAAGTGGACATTTAATATTCACCTCTCATCCCAATTAAAGAGCTCTATATTTTGACATGTTTATCCTGCTTCCTTTTTTTTCAAGACAAAAGGGGTCTGCAAAAATCCCCACTTTAGAAATCTACATTGCTTTGATTCTGAGAAAAATACACCCCTTAAATGATTATAAATACAAAGATTTCTTGTTTTTCATGGCAAGTTTCCTCCCACAACACTCTTTTTTTGCTGGCCAGTGGGTGTCGAGTGATAAAGTGCTGAGAGACAGCCTAAAGATCTTTGTGTTTTCTTTACCCCCACCTCCCCTCACCCACCACACACACACACAGAGTCCTGCTGCCTTTCAGTGGGGAGTCTCATTAGCTGTGAGGTGCCAAAGGTTTGAGAGCTTATCAGGATCTGCCTAAAGAGGAGAGATAAGGAGCTGCAATTAACTTGGCTCATCTTCATCTGTCACACCTGATCACGTACATCTGTGCTTTATAATTAAAAGCCGTTTATAATAATAACTGCAGATCTGAAGGCTTATTAGAGAGTGAGACACAGAGGTATTTATGAGATAATTAATTATCAGAAACACCTATATTCCCTTTGTTGCAGAGCGTTAGATGAAACACTGATAACACTTGCATGCCTGTACGGTAAATATGAAGCAGCAGCCAGTTAGCTTATCTTAGTATACGGTCTGGAAGCTTGCCTGGCTTATTTTAGAGATGAAAGAAAATGCAACAGATCACGTCTAAGTGTTAGCACAACCATTTACGGGGGGTGTCTCTGCTGATTGCCTGGCAACTGATCATGGCCAGAGAAAGCAGGCCGACACGGAAATTGGTGTTGTGTTGGTTCCCTCATTAAAGAGCCTGTGGGACTTTTTCGGATCACGACAGTAAATAACTTCTGTGGCAAACAAATGTTTGATACCTACATGTTTTGCTCAACAAGATCAAATTCACAAATGAACACTTTTAATTATTGAAGCCTAAATGCAATCGCCAGAAGTTAAAAGCTAATGTTAGGCTATAAAATTAGCAACCGCCTTTTATAAAGACACATAAAAGCTTCAAAATTCATGTGAGGTGATTAAGTATTTTCTGTTGCAGAGGAAAATGTGAAAGTCTCTTAAGATTGTGTTTACCACACGTCTTATTTTAGGCGTCCAACCAAAATCCCACTGACTTTAAGATGAGGGAACCGGGAGTGCTAAAATGCTAACTCATGTCCATGTTTTTGGAATCATTCCTGCAGCATGTTATTGCTATTGTAACCCAAAAGTTGGTGTTAATAATCACTTTTAACTCATCTTTAAAGTATTAGTGAACTAGTCCATACCCATTGAGTACAGCATACCATACCATGATTTAGTCATACCAAAAATTAGGGAAAAAAACAACAACATTGGGCCACAGGGGGAGCCACAGCGATCGGTCACATTTTAGCCATTTTTAAGCATTTTTCTGTTGTTATAGCGCCACCCAGTTGCCAATTAGAGTTAAATTTCTCCAGTCACCTTGAGGCGTCCTGTTCTACATATCTACCAAGTTTAGTAAATATCGATACGGCGGATAGGCCTAGATAAGAAATTAGCTCTCTAGCACCCCCATTTTGTTTGATGGGGTCAATAATGGAGGGGTCCCCTCAGATTATGTGTGGTCATATGCCTACAAAGTTGCGTGGTGATGGGTGAAACCCTTGAGATGTTATACACCTTTATGTGATGAGCCACGCCCTCCGCAATATTCATTGCCTTATAGAAGCTCAGTTTTAGTAAGTTTTCCAACTTTTGCCAAGAGGGAACTTTAGATATTGGTCCCTAGATTATGTTCACCCATTTTCATGCAGATCGGTCAAACTTCCTAGGAAGAGATCGATTTTAAGTGTTTTTCAAAAAATTCAAAATGGCGGACAGTCTATATAACCAGAAGTTATGGGTTCTTGAGGCAAATTTATTCCTCGTGAGGAGAGGCATCTCTGTGCAAAGTTTCATGTCTCTATGACATATGGGGCATGAGATATGCCCATTCAAAGTTTGCACTTTCAATCGGTTGCTATAGCGCCGAACAGACACACACACAGACAGAGTTTTTGTCATTATATAGTAAGATTATGTATTAACAGCATATAAAGACATGGTTACAAATTATAAATCTTTTATAAAGTGTGCGATGTAAAAGTGGTACTGTGGGTTAGCTCCCTACAGAGTAACTGCCATTAAGGTTCAGTCTTTACTGCAGCGGCCCACCTGCCTTTTACTCAGTCACTCTTTCTCTCTCACATGCTCCCTATCAAAATAAAGAAGCAATGTCAAAAATAAACAGAAAAGTTGTATTAAAGTAAGATTTTAGCTCCTAGTGAACTAACTCATTGGCTTGTGCTAACCCTGCTTCCAACCGAACTCACACACACGCACAAAATAAACAGATCAACGCTCATGTTACCCAGATTTTAGCCTTCAGCAGAACAACATTAACTCCATTTAAAACTTCAAATCACACAGTCATTACAAATCGCTCCCAGGACGCTCTGAATGACCTCAAATTGTGCAGCCTCCACTGTTTCAACTGTACAAATACACAAAACACTTGGAGCTTGTAATTTTAAGCTGAAGCACTTTAAAAACAGTGATCTCAAAGTTTCAAGTGGACTTTAAATGGTTCACTGTCAGTTGTCCTCCCGTGACCCCCCTCCGCCTTTATCACTGTTATGCCTGAATAAAACCTCAGTCTGTGCGCACCTCTCCTGCACCTGTACCCCCTCCCTCCATCAACACTCATTTATCTTGTCATTCCTCCTATCACTCCCTCACCCAGACTCCCCCTCTTCCCCTATTCTGCTTTCTCTCTTCCTCCTACTTGTCTCCCTGATTTATAGGAGGCGGTGTGCAGTTCACACACATTCCACTTCTGACACACACACCCCCTCCTGCCACTGGACTCTCATATCTAGGCACGGTCGTTTGTCTTCATGATCCTCCGATGGAGGGAAGAAGACGAGGGAGGGCGAGAGAGATGAGACAATAGGAGGGGTGTTTTTGTTGCGCAGGTCAGACTATCTTTTCATACACCTCCGTCTGCCTCTCGCTGCCTCTCAAGGAGTGGTCTCTGATGTGTGTGTTAATGTGTGTGTAGATTGGCTGTGTGTCTCTATCTCCTGTGTCAAACTTTCCAGGCCTGGCGGCTCCTACATGAAAGAGCCCCTGAAGTCTTTATAGAGAACAAACGGCTCCCTGACGCAATGCTCCAGGTTCAGGAAGGACACACACGCACACATGCACACGACGACCCATGCCACACACTCACTGGCTCACTCACTCACTCATTCACTCATGCAGACACACCACATCCACAACCCACAATCCACAAATCCCCATCCTTGCACACCCCCGCTGGCCAGGCCTAATTAGTTATGTGGTCGGCACTCTGCTCTATCCCAGAGCCCCAAATGGCAGCAGGTCATAAAACCTTAAGTGTTCCACCAGTCAGAGCCATGCAACTGTGGCCATATATCCTCCAACGGGGCCCAGCCAGGGCTGACTCGTATCAAGACCCATCTCTCACAGGCCTACTGACATCCATGAAATCCCTTTATGGCATTTTCAAAGGCATTTCTAAGAGATTTCTGGCACTTCTGCTTTGCATCTCTGTTTTTTATGCTCCCTCAGGTAGGAAAATAGCCTGAGCTCACACAGCGTCAGACGGGCTCAAGCATTAAACTCTTTCCCAAGGGATCAGTGTCCACACAAGTGTATAAGAGCACATGCACACACACTATTAACCCCAAAAGTAAACGTTACTTTCAGCTGGTGAGTTGGATTCCCATAGTTTGTTTCCCTGGCACCCGACACCCACCGTCCTGCCCTCGGTAACCCTGGCGACGACAGACGGGTGTTTCTTGTGACATTGTTTTGCTCAAGGGAATTGTGTTTAGATCTATGTGTGTGTGTGTGTGTGTGTTTGTCCAATTTCAAACGCCTATTATCTTTTAGATACCGCAGGAACTCACTGAAGAGATGGTCATCTGACCTCTTCTTCTCTGTGTGCGTCACACTCTGCAGGTGGAAGGAGGAAGTAAAGAAATACATGTTTTAAAGGTACGTTTCATCTACTGGCCTTAGGTTGATTTTGTGAGACTGCATCATGTTTTGAATTAAAGCAATAGTTCATTTTTAAGGTCCAATTCATGCTAGAAGAAATGGAGTTTCTTGTCCCACCATGTCAGAAATAAAAAGTGTGTATAGCTGTTCTGAACCACCACACCGGGAGGTGGAGTTAAGAGCCAGTGATAGTAGAGAGTGGGGAGTCATAATATTTTCAGACAGTCTCTGTTGAAAGGCATTTTTAGTGTTGCACTCAGTTGTTCACATGAAAAGTGAAAGAACTACTTGTGTAAAGGATGAAAAAAGATGCAAACCCTGCTGACTTTCTCACCTCCAAACAGCTGACTAATCACTGCATGAATCTGGTGTGAAAGTCGGATTGATGGTTTTGGAGAGTGCAATAAATTGTTGTACACAGCCCCCAACCAAATTCTGATGTAAGAAAGGTGTTTTGGGAGGGGGTTACCAAAGCTTTTCTGATGAAACATACCGGTGCCTTAAATATGAAGCCACAGCCAGCAGGTGATTAGCCTAATTTAGCATTTTAGCATTTAGAACTCACTATATTCAAACAAGATTGAAATTGACAGATAATCCTCGTAAAGAAAATCACATTCCTGTATTGCGACTGTTTCCGAGATGGCTGCCCAGGTTACAAACTTTCTCATTTTACAGCTAAACAGTACACTAAAATATGTTTCTGAAAACATTTGAGGTCAGAAATAGACAATGCAGTTACAGAATCTTGGTTTATATTTGATCAGCGCTGCCTAATTTGACAGTTTGACCACAGTTCAGGGGCAGTGATTGACATGATTGACAGCTGCGTTAGATACTCCTCAGCTCTGATTGACACGCTAGAGTCGATTCTAACAAACGCCATTAGAAGCAATAGGAAGAGAAGGGTCATGATTTTTTTCACAGATTATATGTCCCATGTACTTCTTTCAGGATGCACACAATATGACAGAGTTATTTTCATAAAAGTTACAGAGTGTAGTTTTAAAAGACCAGTGTGAGGGATTTAGTGCCATCTAGCGGTGAGGTTGCAGAATGCAGCGGACTCTGTGGAAGAGCACCCACGCCTGATGTATACATGAAGGGCTCATTTTAAACTAATAAAACAACGATTCTTATTTTCAGGTGATTTTAAACTAATAAAAACATTACATTTCTGCCAATAGATCCCCCTAAACTAGTGGTTCCCAACTGGTGGATCACAGTCCAAAATTGGGTTGCGGGTCCATTCTGAATGGACTGCAAGTGACTTGTAAATGTGTGACGTTTGTAAAAAACACACTTTATTTTTAAGTAAGTGAATTTTCAGCACAGAGCTTTTATTTTGAAGTGCTGTTTCCTGCTGTAGACTGAGTGACTAACAGACAGCTCCTGGACAGAGACAGTGAACTAGCTTGATGACATGGCCAAACACAAGGATGATGCTGAATGTATTAAACTGTATAGACCTTGAACTAATGACGAAGAAGAAATCTGGACTGTGTGGCTGGCTGGACAGTTGGGGACTACTGTCCCAAATGGTACACACTGGGCCTTTAAATGCTGTTTGCTCAAATGAAATAATGTATTTTATTATTTTAGTATTTTAGTTTATTAATATTTGTGCTCTTCTGTGGAACTAAGTGGCAAACACAGAGTACATCACATGATGATATTACACATTCACATTGTTTATATCTACATATCTGGCATTGTTGAAGTATTTTTTTCATTCTTTGGTTGTTTTGCACACAGAAGTAACATTGAATAGTGTCTTCACACTTTGTACTTAACATAAAGTCAGGTTTAGGAAAGTTAAGTTACGGAGAATAGGTTTAGCAAAACAAGTATGGATGGGTGTTGTCACGTTGTGTACTTAACGTTAAGTTATGCACTTAACGGAAAGTTACGTACCTAATGTAAAGTTAAGTAGGTTAGGTTTAGGAAAAGAAACATGGTGACAACATATCTTAAAGTAACTCCAAGTTTACCTGGTTACATACTGACATGATCACCCGTCTCCTTGGGGAAAGTCCTGTGTTTGTTTGACCCATCCACCAACCCAGCCTCCCCCTTACAAGGACATTTATTTATACTACTTCCTTTTTTTTTTACTTCCATCAGCACATTTGGCACATGAGCACAGCCTTCTCGATTACATGGATTAACGAATTATGAATTATGAATTACATATGAACAGTGCATGACAACAGCCTGTTGCCCACATATCTTTATAGTTTATTTGAGTTTTCATCTTATTTTCTGTCTGCCTACTTGTATTTTCATGTGTGTGTGTGTGTGTGTGTGTGTGTGTGTGTGTGTGTGTGTGTGTGTGTGTGTGTGAATGCTCTGCCCTGCCCTGGCCAGCCAGCCCAGTGAGATTAATAGGGCTCAGTGTAATCAGGAGGTAATGGGAGGCTCATAGGCGTCTAGACAGTGTTCAGACCAAACTGCAACTCCTACACCCAAAACACTGGGGGAATATGACAGGAAGAGGACAAAAGGTAAAAAAAAAAAAAAAAGTTTTAATCTTAACTGTTTTCAGCTATTATGATAGTAACATCATCCACAGAGACACAGCTTATATTGAAAGAATGAGGCCAAAGCATCTGAGCGTACACACAAATGTGAAAGTGAACTCAGTGATTTACTGTGGAACAACAGGCTAATGTAAAAAAAAATGTATTTTTATCACTCCCTATACCTTTTGCATATAAATCGAGAGGAGAGCAGAAATGTTGAGAGGAGTAATGAGGGGAGGGGTAAGAAGAGGAACACACACAGCATATCTTCAGACTTTAAGCCACAACCTCCCAAAACCACAGAAAAATAAATAAGCCAGAAGGGGGAGAAAAAAATGTATGCGTCTGGAAAAAATGACCTCATGTTTAGTCATGTAGCTTTACAGGACAATACCCAGGACACGATTAAATATTTTATTAATATATTTTTATGACAACCTTGTCAAACCGCAGAGCAGAGCTGAAGGTACCATATCGGAAAGAGGGTGAGAGAGAAGAAAGAAAAGGAGAGATGAAGAGCTTGGGTGGCCGATGTGTTGCTGATGATGTGTACGTTAGAGCTGATTGCTGGAAAAGCACTTATAAAGTCATTGATATGAAGATGAAAGAAATGCCCCTGACCACTGAACCGTCTGCTGACTTTGGCAAACGGGGTGATTTTAATTACCAAAGACTACATGTGACAAATATGTTTAACGTAAGAAGTCACAAGATCTTCCAGTTTTCCTCAGTGAGGTTAGAGATCCATGTTAAAGACGGCAGCTCCCACTGAGCGCTCGTGAAGTTCTCTATGCTGAATTTGAGTTACAGAGAGACAACACTAGTGCAGAAGCAACTTTGTCATAGTGGTAAAATAAGAGTCAAGGCATTAGCTTTGAAATGATAGCCTTTGGGTTTAAAGGGAGCGTTGGAAATAAGGCAGCAATTCTTCATATCTGAGAAGCTGGATCCATTAAACGTTTTTGTTTGAAAAATAACTTCAATTATCAAAATAGTGCCAACTAATTACATCATCTGCACTTGTATGTTTTCATATGGTTTGTGTACAAAGATTAAAATTTGTAAAGTAACTAGTAAAGTAAAGTTATCAAATAATTGACCCTTCACTAAGTCCCGCCCCTAGACGCAGACTGGCCAATCAGACCAGGGTCTGACAACACCTCAGCTGTGCACTATTGACTCAGATTCCTTCATTTTCAGGCTGGTTTTGTGGATTTGGAGCTAAATGTTGTGCCTGGGGCACGTTGTGTATTAATGATACTTGTTACCTGGAGAGGTTGGAAAAAGATATACGTTTCTTCCCTGTTCCAAAACCAAA
>NC_065527.1:13087376-13159695 GCF_006386435.1 Epinephelus moara
TGTGGCGATCAGCAGTGATGTGGTGGTTCACTTTTACACTGTGATCTGTAGCCTATAGTTCGGCTTTAGCTTCTAACTATCTTTGTCTTTTTAACCTGTTGTTGCTGCTGAGTCAGTTTGACATCCTGGATATATCCTTCAAACACAGACTGTAGACCCCTCTGTCTGCTTCTCTCTGGAATCACTGCTTCATTTGTCAATAAGTCTTGCAATGAGTTTTCAAAACAGCCTTTGCAACTCTTTATTCACTTTCATTTTGAAGCTGTGTGAGACGTGAGCACATTTTTTTAAAAAGATGACATGCCAACAAGTGTTTCCCAAGAACTTCCCAAGAATTTGGGAAACTCTGGAAATCATCAAGTCGTACTCCACCTAATGTGCTCTGATCTGCCCGGAGGCTCCTGCCCTAAAACAGAGAAAAACATTTCCGTTTGCTGGATATTAATTAATCAGTTTATTTATTTGTTACATGGATTCACAGAAGGTATGATTACAGTGAAATGTAATCCCATCAGCTCCTTCAATGTGTGTATTGCAGTTTAGTCCCTTTTTGGCTCTTTTACTGCTCTTCTTACATTGTAGGGCTGCTGCTTTATAATCATCTGTGTTACCGGACTGGCTTAAGATGGTTCTGGTAATCCATGGTTTCTGGTCAGGCAATGATTTAACTGTAGTTTTGAGTACAGTTTCTTCACTAAATTCACTGATGCCACTGGCGATGTTGACCATGGTGTCCTGGATCATGCTCCAGATTGCATCATGTGGTGCACACTGCAGGATGGCCTCTGATTGGCCTGACCATTTCTGACCTCTTGCATCACTGGGGTATGCATAATAGTTTGTTTGAGACATGAATAGCTGCAGACACATTCTGTTTCTAGTGTACACGACATACCCCTACAAACACCACTGTTTCTTTAACCCTGCTACACGGCAATACCGTAGTGATAAATATGAGACCAAATGTAGCAGTAATCCAATTCATTATACATGAAGATGTGTTTCAGCCCTTACCATTACCCTAACCACCTCTCTTTTAACCTAATTCTTCATAACTAGCTATTAGATAATTTAGCTTGTTTGTCAAAGATGGAGTTTCCAGGCCAATGGGCGACTGTATGTAGCTGCTCCAGCCACAGCTATATCTACTCGGTTTGTTCACATATTTTGACCTCAGACTATATAATAAAGATGGATGACATGACAGCTCCCAAAAGTAAAGGCAAAACATCTCAAACGCCCCCTGGTGGCTGGCTGCAGTATAGATCATCAAGACCGCCCCCTCCATGTTTGTGGATGGGACAAGGGCCATATGGAAACATCCAAGTGCACATCAAATAAACTTTTCCCAAGGATGGTTTCTGTCATTTTAGGATGTTGTTATTACACTGATGTTTGTTCAAGTGGTTTCCTTAGTTTTTTGATGCTACAAAAAGTGGGTTTGACATCATGACTGACAGCTGTGTGTGCCTATCGGTGTGCTTGCGGTCAGTTGTGTTGCTCGCAATTAGTCGGAGGGGTGTGGGGGTGGCAACTCATGCAGAGATTGCTGCGCAGACTCTGGCTCCAAATGACGACACCGGCGCATTTTAGCAGATGCCGTATCGGGGATATTTTGGCTTCATTTGTGTGGGAGATAGTGGAGACGTGTTGTCCAGCTTTATATACAGTCATTGATATCCAAACTCCAAAAAAAAAAAAAAAAGTACAATCACGCATGATCTTCAAACTGAACTCATTTTACTGAATCATTGTTTTCACTTAAAGAATCTGTAACTTTTAACAGTGGAGCTCCACTGACAACACACTATGTTGTGTTATATGTAATTGATTTAATTGATGCTGAAGCAGGGATCCATCCAGGAACTGCCTGGGATCAGTAATTCAGCTGAGAAGATAAACACTCATTCATTTAAAGGTTTTGCTTTACTGTTTGTGTGAGAATTGGTGACGTTTATCCTCAGTACTGTCAACATTTCCCACCTTGTCTCTGTTCCTAAGCAGCTCTGGCACTGAGAGTAGTAGAAATATGTCTAATCTGTCTGAAACAGTCATGTGGAAACATATTTTACATATCGGATCTGAACCCTGACTCTGCAGATTATGATTTACACCAGAACAACCCAGACAAACACAATTTTATGGCACGCTGCTCCTTTGTTCACCATCATAAATATCATCATTATCACATAGTAGCATCCGTATCCTTGGCCTCCCAGGCTTCTCAGCACACACCGGAGTTCAAAATATGACTGTTAAAACAAATGAAACATGGCACCCTTAAAATACACAGCAAGGAGCCGGTGACCTTCTTTCAGAAAATAAACACAGACATTACTCAGACTACAGAAGAGGGGGTGGGCGTGAGCCGAGGCAAGGTGCTGACATGGGTGACAGTGGGTGGGGGAGCCACGCAATGAGGTTTTCAGTGTGGCAGAGGGGTTGAGGGAGCTAAGAGGTTTGAGAGGTTGGATTAAGAGAAGGAGGGTAATTCAGAAAGGAGGAGCTGAGGGCATGCAGCGGTTTGGCAAGTGGGAGGTGTAGGTTTGGAGACAGAGAGGGAAGGAATTGGGAGGGGGGAGTAAGGAGATATATGATGTGGTATTGGGGTTTATCCAACTTCCACACACACATGCACACACACATGAACTCTACCTTTCGTCGGCCACCCGGCCATGAAAACACCCCATGACTTGCTGTTGGCTAAAGTGCCCAACCAATCAGAGAGGGAGACGTAGAGGAAGGTGGGACAAGAGAACCAATGAGTCAGCTTCTGGGTGTGGAGAGAGAAGCAAAGAGCAGCCAAGAGAGTCCCAGTGACACAATGAAGAAGAGGCAGATAGGTCAGGAGTTAAACTCATCTCCTTTACTCCCACTGTCTCCCACTGACTCCCTCTCCCTTAAATGTTCCACTCAAAATTTGCTTTATTGGCAAGACCTTGATAAAGAACAGTATCGCCAATGTTAGGCATGGTTTACAAGTTAAATATAAGTATACGGCTGTATTAATCTGCCTCTGTGTAGACCTGAATCAGTTCAAAGAAGACTTTGTCACACCAGTTTTCTTGCCACACTCTCATAGTTTGCAAAACAGAGAGGGAGTGAAGGTTGCACTGTATATGCAGTACAGTATGTCCAATCGGTGAGTGAGAGGAGCAAACAAGAGATGAAGATGAGGGAGATGTGGACAGAAACGGCTCGGGGGAATCTGAGGAGGACACAATGTCAAGGAGAGAGAAAGAGAAAGAAAGAAGCAGAACGAGAGAGAAGTGTCTAGTTTCAGATTTACAGCGGTGGTGGGAGAGATTTGGCTGCGCTCTTACAGCACACCGAGGACAGAGCCAGAGGAGGAGTAGGAAGACAGATTTACATGGTGAGAACAGCTCTGGCTGTTCTGGAGCAGCACACTGGACACATACTGTTCTCCAGTGATCTCTTTATTTAAAAAAAAAAACTACCAAATGACAACTGCTTGTCGGAAAACATGGTACTTACATCTTAAAAATCAACACTCTTTTGCAACAATCAATCAGCATGTAAATTTAGTGAAACACACCCAACACACAAGACTGTGAGTCCGTTCTTCCCAAGCCGCCTACTCAAATTTTATTGTGGTATTATGATGATTTATGGATCCAACATCCAACAGGGATTCAGTGTAAAGATAGTCTCTGCTATGTGCTGTAAGATAATGCATTTGCAGTTTATTAACTAAAGTAATAAGCTGCATTTGTATACAAAAAATGTATATAATAACCTGTCTTGGCCAAAAATGTGTGGCATTTATTAGCTTCCAAAAATGACAATGTCGGTTGGTCCACCATTTTGGTCCAAATTTGATCATCAAAAATGATTGGATAGCTTGCCATGAACTTTAGTAAACAAGTCGCATGGTGTTTTCCATCATGATACGTCTTGATTAGTATTAGTATTTGCAGCTCGAATAACCCTCACGCTGGTTCGCTGAGAAGCAGTTATCCCATCTTGGTGGAACAAACTCGCCCTGCTCTACATTGAGGAGGACAGCCACATAGGTTGTTTATTAACACATAAATTAACGCCTCTACCGCTAGCGTAATATCTACACAAAAACTCAACCCTGACCTCAAAATCCAATATGGCTGCCCCACTATCAACAGCCCCTTTTAAATAGGAATTGTGCAAATTTGTAGGAAATTCTTTCAGCATTGGCAGTATAAAAGCAAAATCGGAGAGTGCCGCAAAATGCCGCCTGCCTACTTTTGTTCATACAGAATGCGCCTTTTTCGGGGCAATGGGGGGCGTGAGCAAGTAACAAAACGTGTAGCTCAGCGTGTGACATTAAAGTGACGTGGGAGGGAAGCCGCGGCTGGTCAGTCCTTCGGCGATTCTCTCATAAGTCGGCCCATCCTTCACCGTCCCCGTCATCTGACGGTTAATGGCCTCTTCATTTGCAAGGACAAGGAGGGCACGCAATTCCTTGTCTCCCCAGTTGCTCATCCTTCCAGTGTCTGTCAGGTTTGCGTTTCCCTCTTGCTACTAGCTGCTCGCTAATTCCTGCTATCAGCTGTTTCCTGTTAGTCCACCGCCAGTGGGTCGCACGTGCGGCGTCATCAACAGCTCCTCCCACAAGTCTTCAACAGTCTCTCCCGTGGTGGAAGGGTGCCTTGTTCTTTTTAAACCAAAAAAGTTCCGGCAATCAACTCTACTGTGTGTGTATTTGCAAAACGCATTATTATGTATGTCAGATTGAGACACCTTGAGCAAGACTTGCTCACAATAACAAGCACACCATAGAAAGGAAAGGTAGGGGAAAACTTTTTACTTCTCTGTAAGGTCTTCTCTCTAATGTTGTTAGACACTTGTGAAACAAGCTGGGCTTGTCAGTGGCACATAGAGGCACTCTTAATGGACATAAATTGAGGGTGCACAGTTGCCCATAGGGATTGTATTGCAGCCTGTTTCGCCGCTGTGTCTTGCTCAATAGTGGATCAATTTCAAAAACTGTTGTCTCCATTTGTCACTTAGGCCCCAAAACATGGGAAAACAGGGTCCAGGTTGAAAAATGCCAAAGTTACCCTTTAACTGAATTGACCATTCAGACTTCTTAACAGCATTTTGGTTTCACACTGAGGTGGTTTCTATCAGACCTCCACTGTTTACTTCCACAAACATTTAGTCACACCACAAACTATCATTAATTTCCCTCTGTGTAACCAATAATAACAGAGCAGGGCAGGAAATGGGCCATTATGAGTCTCTGTGTGAAGGTCTGTCCCGTGTGTTTCCACTCTGACAACACTGGGATAAACCCCTGTAGGTGTGTGTGTGTGTGTCTGTGTGTGTGTGTGTGTGTGTGTGTGTGTGTGTGTGTGTGTGTGTGTGTGTGTGTGTGTGTGTGTTTCTCTGTGTGTGTTTGTGTGCCTCTTTTGGGGTTTTACTCCTTATTTAAGACCAATATTTACCCAGCAGCCCCAGGGTGAGATTACCTCATATTCTCCCGCCCAGCTGTGCTTTCTCAGTGTTTCCACGACAACCGGCGGAATGTCCCATCATGTTTATCTGCCTGTCGGGAAAACAGAGAGCAAGAGGAAGAGGAGGCAGCGGAGGGAGATGGAGAAGGTACACTTAGGTTGGAGTGTGTTTACAAGACGGACACTTGTGCGCTCACACTCTCGTGTATATGGAACAAGCACACAGGAACGCATACTGTTGGTATGTAACTGATGTGACTGGTGTCAGAGCATGTTCACACTGTCAAAATGCTGCTGAAAGGTGATCAATACTTCCACCGGGGAACTGCCACACATTTAAGAAGCTGAAAACAGCCCTGCAAAGTTTCTCATGTCTTGACCATTTTCATTCAGTGGGCATTTTTTTTAGCTTTTGATTTATGACGACTAGGAACTTGCAGTAATACTTGACATTACCATTTAAAAGCAGGATAAAATCACATAATTAATGGTTTATAACATACCATAACACTGCTGTAACCAAATATAAGGGTAGTTCATGTTTTTTAAAGTATGTATCTGCAATTAAAGCAAGTTTTTTACAACAGGAATGGTGCCCTAAGGCCATTAAGTGCACGTGGCAAAAAGTGACTGACCAGTGTCTGGAATATGATAGGAAGTCGTTAATAAAGCGGTCAAACATTATAGTCGGCAACTAAAGCAACAACTAATGAAGCTCTAGTATAAGGTCGGTCAGGGAGACGATACTTTTCATGCTCAGGCTGCAAGTTTTCTTTCTCACCCTGCCACTCCTTGCATGCATGCTCACTCAATATCTCTGTGTCTGTCAATTGAGTCATCAGCTGATTGACAATCAACCAATAACAAACCATCTCTGTCAGCCTATCATCTCACTACTCCTCATTTCTTCTTCTGCCGTAGTCCTTTCTTGCTGCAGTCATGCACGCCCTCCACCTCCCCGTCACCACGGATTCATCAGCCTCATCTGCCTCAGCAATCAGCAGCCTCAGAGTCATCAGCCACCACCACCACCAGTGTCCTATTATCGATGTATAATTTATGCATGAGGGTCATTCATCATCATTAACTCACTTTAATAAAGATAGCAACATGCATGCCACTTCAGCATTGAAGCATGGCTGCACAAAACCATATACTTCACTCGCTTTGAATGACAGGCTGTTTCCATTGTCCCACTCAATCTGCCATTTTTAATTTCTCTGTCTTATAGTCAACATACAGATATGTCAAAACGAAAACAAGGAAGCTTAAAGATTTAATGCTCACACATTTGTGTGCTTATAGGCTGTTTTGCTTTTTAACCTTTATGTGTCTTATTTGGGTTGTTAAACAATACAAATACAGTACATCACTTTGCTGAGTATCCTGTGCCCTGCTGCAGCTGGCCGTATTGTATCATACTGTGATGTTTGGTTCCATTTTTACAGTATTAATATGATCAGTTACCTAGTTAGTCCAGCTCTGTGAAGCTGCAAGAATTTTCCATGCCTCTGGAACGATTCGTCATCACGAGTGGGCTTTAAAACCACCAGCACTAGCTGAATTCAGAAACTTTCAGAACAGCACAGCCTCTCCTCCTTAAACCACAATAGTTGAGTTGCCCTTGAGTAAGTTATTTAACCCCAAGAGACTCAAAGTCTGGAGACTGTTTTTGTTCTGAACAGAACCTGTGTTTATGTATGAAATCCAACCTTCCGTGCTGCCTATTCAGTTATTAGGCAAATCAATGTTTGTGTTCTTAGTCAAAATGCCTGATTTAAGTATAACAAAATTAAATTTGAAAAACTTTATTGGGTCAAACAGAAAGGAAATTCTATTTGACAAGGTAAATGTGGATTCCACCCCCACATAACCTCAACAGCAATGTGCAACATTTCAAATAAGCTGGACCAACTCTGTAAATGTCTCCCTGCAGGTCAGCTGCTCATGATGGACTCAACATATTACTTTCACCCAAAACTGCCTCATACACACATGTAGCATGTGAAGTTGTGGGGTTATCATGTATCAATTTTTGTCATTTTTAGTTTCCAGAGAGCGTGAACGATGACTGGGTTCATACAGTAGTCTCAGTAAAGCTTGCCCCAAAAAACAGGTCAGACTTAAATGATGTGACTCAACTCTTTCTCAGCATCTTAGTCATCACCACTATCATCATCATCATCACCATCAACAACAATAATAATAATAGGTTTGGTCTTACTAACACAGAGTATGTTAAAGTGTCCAGACACTTTCTCCAGAGCCACAAAGCCCACAGTTACACTGGTGACTCTCAGCCGTCCCTGCAGTGTGGACTCTGTCCTGCCATGGGAACGCACAGTTATTTGCTTTAATTTGCAACAGAAAAGCGCGTGGTGTATAGTGACTGTTAGGGAATGTTCTATTTGGTCTTCTCTCGGCCTGTTTAAGTGATAAAAGTGTAATTATTTAGCCTCTGAAGCAGAGGGGAGAGTGCAAACAAGACTGTATGACCCTCTGTCAAGAGCCTCCGTTCTTCAGAAGCTCATTAAGGGCCTCCAGGAGGACAGCGCATCAATTGGCAGGGCCCTCCAGCTTCCTCTCGGCCTTTTTAAGCCTCCCTCCGCGGATTTAACCCACTCACCGGCCGACTAACGTTAGAAATGGACTCAATTTAGAGCAAGAAGGGACATGAAAGATGTCGCGCTGTGAGGAGGCATAGGCGACTTATTAAAACAGCAGGAAGGGCCCTTGGACTTGAGCCAAATAGGATCTCACCCTGTCGTGCTCTGACCGGATTTGGAGAAGTTCGGATTTACCTGTTGAGATGCTCTCCTGCTTTGGTCTCTGTGTCCGGTGACTGATTTCAACCAGTCCTGAAAGCTGTGTGTGTGTTTGGTGTCAGACATATAAAAGTGACATATTCTCTGAGAGGCTGCAGTTTGGGACCGAATATTGAGATGCAAGTAGACTCCAACTTACTACATTTTGTCAATGACATGAACCGGATGGAGTTTCCGCAAAAGTGCACTTTGGGACCGAATCAGCAGGTGGATGATGACGCATCCAGCCCGAGCGACCAGACGCGGCTGAGCGACTCGCCCTGGAGCGACCTGGAAAGCGGCGAGCGCACCGCGGAGCTCTGCACCGAGCATCTGGTGATGGGCGCACCGAGGTACTACAGCCGCGGGGCGCACGGGCATCACGGCAGGGCCAAACGGAGGAGGATCATCACCGTGGTCCAGCGGCAGGCGGCCAATGTGCGGGAAAGGAAGCGGATGTTTAGCCTGAATGAGGCGTTTGATGAACTGAGGAGGAAAGTTCCCACATTCGCCTACGAGAAGAGACTGTCCCGCATCGACACGCTGCGTCTGGCCATCGTCTACATCTCATTTATGACGGACCTGCTGGAGAACACCTGATTTAAAGGAGCCCAATGTGAACTTTATTCCTTGGAGACTTTGGGTTTGATATGAAATGGCTGAACTGATGAATTTACATTCATGTTAACTTTCTGCAAACTGGGGGTCAGTTCCTGAAATATTAGAACTATACAACAAACAAATATTTAAAAACTATACAGAGTTTTTTACATTTCAATAACTCTCACCTCTCAGAAAAGTAAAGCGGTGACATCATGATTTAATTTTGCCAATGACCTGCTAAATTATTGGACGTGACCTAAACCAGCCGAGAGCAACTCCTCCAAATATTTCTCTTAATATATGTGACTTTTTGCTGCTTTTAAATAAATCTATATGCTATAATAATTTGTGTTCTTCGCTGTGCACTAAAGAAAACAACATAACATGTCATTTATAATTTGGCCAGACTGTAATGTGCACAATCAATACTCCTAAATGCATTTGTTTCGTATTAGAAGGATCCATCCAGACTGAAACAGTAATAATATAATTTTCAATATAAGCTATACATTGTAGGTAGGTTTCTATGGACATGGGCGGATTATGAGACAGCACCCCTGTGAGCACAGATATGCAAAAGGCCCCACCACCTCTCCTACATAGGGCTCAACCAATTATTATCGAAATCGCAATATCCAAATTTCAGGAGCTGCTGTTTTTTGATAAATATAAAAAAAATGAGTCACACCAAAACCATTACAAGAAGCACTGTGGTCTTACAGAGATGATCCGGCCTAAAAATCAGATGTCCAAATGGTACAGACCCCAGCAAAAAATACGTCATACTTATTTGTTTACATTTTCTGTCAATATGAAATGCAAAACTTACAATTCCCACTAAACTGTGACTCATATTGTAATCACAACATCTGTCAAGATGATATTTATTTATGGTATAGTTCCTTTGCGTCTCCTTTCCTGCATCCTGCATCTCCTTGTGGTCACTTGGGGTCTCTTCCTGCTCGGTAGGTGTTAATTTGAGTGACATTTTGCTGGGTCTGTGCCTGACAGGACTGCTCAGTGATCCATCCATGTCTGTGCAACGCTGACGCGTCAGGTGTGTTATTTCAGCACCTTGGAGAGCGGCACAGCCTCACCTGGCCTGATTTTGAGCAGGTGTGGCTGAGGACAAGGATTTAGATTTAGGCTTTCCTCAAAAGAAAAAAAAACGAACAAACGATAGAAAGATTTAAAATCCTTATCAAGTATGTCACGTGCAAATGTGTTAAGATTCAGGGGATTTGAATCACAAATCATTGCGTGACGCTGGATGTTATCTTTAACACAGAGGTGTAAATTGAGTCAGCTCAGGGGGATCCAGGCCCGACAGGCGCTTGTGGCGGCTCCTCCTCATAAAAAGGGACCAGTGTGTCATCCTCCCTCATCAGAGGTGAGGCCTCCCTGTGGATAACTCACACCACAGACCACCTTCAGAAGTTGCCAGATCCAGTTTCAGCCACATGTAGAGGTATTCATGCTGGATCGTGATATTATATCGTGGCAGGCCCCAGAGCTGGGTGGTCATGTGTGCGTGTTTAGTCTCTCTGTCTCTCTTTCTCTCTCTCCTCACAGTCCATCTTTATCACCTCCCGTGTTTGCATTGAGCCCCAGCCGTACACCGCCTTTGGCGACCCCGCTGTGCGCACGGATCCGCCCTGAGAGCTCCCTGGGCCGGGCCGTCTTTTAAACCTGAGCCGCGGTGTCCACATCCCTGCGGGAGGCAGACCCATTTAAGCGCATACCTCAACGCGGGGCCGCTGACGGGAAAATAAACACCTCGGTGTGCTTACGAGCAGTGACCTCCTGCTGTGACAACCTCCTGTGTTTCAGTAGGTCTGATATTTTTCACCGCCACCACTGCTCCCATCTCAGGCGCTGTCTAGACCTGTACAGGGAGAACTGAGGCCTGCAACAGACAGCAGGCATGTGCAGGAATTTATGTCATCTTCTCATTGTTTTTCATTTATTTGCAAAAGGATATAAATACAAGCAAATCCATGTTGAAGTAGTGCAACTTTTAAAAAAGGACTTGGGAATTAAACAAACAACCAGACGTCTACTTTCTTGTCAGTTTATTCTACTGGCTTTAAAAATAGATACAAATTGCTTTGTTAAATTTACAATAAATCCAAACATTATGCATCAGAGGTAGAAATACTTTGGGGTGGGGAAGGGAGAAAGAATTCATTCCTAAAAGAGGGACCGTTCCTCCTGTCCAAATCTACACCTATGATTCAATAACACCGCGCCCCTTGTACACCCCCTTTCGCAATCTTAAGGAGTCTTAAACACCATTTCTGATATTATAGCTAGAGCTCTCCTTCCCCTGCAGTATTATGTTACACCCCTCCTTACCCAATCACAGCGCTCCCCAAAATCCTCCTGCCCGCTCCCCGCTATAAGAGCACCGCTCGTCTCAGTCTGGCATACACCTCTCCCTCTCCGTTGCGCACGAGATTTACTGTAATACCAGCCCACCCCCTTACTGCAGGCCACGCTTCTTATTACCTGTCGTGTTTGTTGATGTTGTAGCCAGTTCAGTGGATTAGGGTCAGGGGTTATTACGCTCCTACAGACCACAGAAAAGGTTTTGGAAAAGACGATGCGGGAAGAGGACTCCTCCCCAATGGACAGCGCGGGGAACAGCGAGGAGGAGACAGACCGTCAGCTGCCGCGGAGAGGTGCGAGAAAGCGGCGGGCGACAAGGAGGCGCATGGATGAGGAGGAGGAGGAAGGTGACATGGAGAGTCCGAGCCCCGGGAAGAAGAAATGCAGAAAGAGCTGCGACGGAGGAGGCGGCAGCGCAGGGAGCTGCGACAGCGAAGGAAGCAGCAGCCCCGCGCGCTCCTTCGATGACCTGCAGACACAGCGCGTGATGGCCAACATCAGAGAGCGGCAACGGACGCAGTCCCTCAATGAGGCATTCACGTCGTTACGTAAGATCATTCCCACCCTCCCGTCGGACAAACTGAGCAAGATCCAGACGCTGAAGCTGGCGGCCCGGTACATCGACTTTCTGTGCCAAGTTCTGCAGAGCGACGAGCTCGACGCGCGAGGGACCAGCTGCAGCTACGTGGCGCACGAGCGCCTCAGCTACGCGTTCTCGGTCTGGAGGATGGGGGGCTCGTGGTCACTGTCTACTACATCCCACTAGCAGGGCTGCTGTGGATGGTACAGCGCGGTAAGCTGAGCGACTTTCACTTTCCATGCTGCAGGGACCTGTGCCAAAATGTACCTATGCGCATTTTACGCACCACCAGCCAAATGAAAAAAACAGCAATATTTATAATGTTCCAATAGGGATACTTCTGCTCCAATATTTCTATTTCATTCCCACTCAACACCTCTAAAATTCAGTAAGCCTATTTTATTTCATTGTCAAAGGTGTAGGTCCTAATATTGCACATTATTTACAAAAGACCTCACCATCCACCTTAAAATGTAAAGTTCCCACTCCATGGTGTAAAGCATACAAGAGGGAATATGCATTCTTTTCTGGATAAACAGATTTACTGACCCCAAAGGTCACAACCAGGTTACATCACTGCAGATACAGCCTACAAACAAACCACACTATACATTTCTATGTCCTGGTTTTTTTCTTAATCAAAATAATATTTCTTTCCCAGATTATCCAAACTGAAGAACCAGTGGATCAGGCCGACCTGTCACAGAGACTGAAACAGGCCAAACACAGCTGAGGGTCCAGCCGCAGTGCTTCAGGCCTCAGAGGAGAGCGGGCTTTTCATTTTTCCCGTTGCAAGGACTGCGATGTTTGCAAGGGAGCACTTAGGACAGACATGACGGATGCGAAGACAGAAAGACCACTGCGACTATGAATGTTGTAAAAACAAAATGAGCTCTGAGGAACTGCTCTGTTTTGAAACACCAGAGAGAGAAATGACAATTTATTCCACATTCCCTGTGACAATGTTTCACAGCAAATGAAGTATTTTGTATTTATTTTTTCTACACAGGCTCAAAATTCCTTTTCCCCCCACTCAAATAAAAGCTATTTATTTTTGGGATATCACAGAATGCTGAATGGATTTGGAGTCTGCGCATTTTGAGTGTTGTAAATATTTGGTAATATCTTGAATAAAGAACATGAAAGTATCATTTTTACCTCTCAGTTGTCTGGATATTCATTATAGACTTCAAGCTAAGCTCAATAACAAGAGGCTGAATAATAAATAATAAACTGGGCAATTTGAAAACCATCAGAGGAAGGCGTGAGGGTGTTTTTTTGACACACAAAATTGGTTTTAAATACCTGAAATTCTTGGAAACTAATTCATGTCCCATAGTCTCAGTACTCCAAGCCTATGCGGGAGTTTATTTTCATTGGTTGTTGCTGAATCCCCAGTTAACTAAACCACAGTGGAGGGGCCAAAAGAAAACATCTCATACCCGTGGCTTATTCTGTAGTGATTTCTTGAGCTCAGGGATCTGGGAAAGCCATAATTAGCTGGTGGTCTGTTTGAACAGGGTGAATGTGGAGCTGTGGGAGGCATGCATGATATTCCCAGATGTCCTCCGAGCCACAGGTCAGCACGGGAGTCTCCTGCAGGTGCTACAGCAGCTTTAACCCAAGAGCTCTATCAGATAGAAGAGGCAGATGCGGGTCATAAAGCACACTGAATTGCCTGTGTCACTACATTATACCTGCAATCCTGATAAAAAAAGAAGTAGTTATTCACATATGAACATGTTTAATGATTAAAAACAAGAATTATAATAGAAGGTACAAGATGTTACACTCAAAACTGTCTTTTCTATCGTTATCAGATTCAATTTAATATTTCAAATTATTTAAAAAAAAATATATGTATCTTAAGTTTAACTGAAATGAAGATGTGCTCAGGTTGTGCCACAGAAACAGAGCAGATGTAATGATTTCTTCATTAAGAACATATCAGTGTGTGTACGTATCAATCCTCTCGTAATTAGAGGGCCACAGATCACACATATTGACATGCAGAAAATAAGTCTTCTTGAGCAAAATCAGAACAGTTTTATCACTTTAGCCAACTGAGCTTTTGCACCCTTCCTGCCATAAATACTTCTATAAATACAAATATCAATTAATTTTCTGGACAGAGACAGGTCCTTGGATGTATTCAGGGAGGGTAGGACTACATAAAACCAGGACTAGAGGACTAGATAGGACCTCATTGCCTTTACTTGCCTAAAGCCCAATGTTTCCTTCCCTTAAAAATCTGTAAATGTCTCATAATAAATGCTTAAAGGAGCAGTGTGTGAAACTGTGTCTGTGTGCCAAGCGTGAACTTCCAGTTAAGATTCCTGTAGTGTTCATTGTCCAGGAGCAGAATTATCCACAGAGGTCTCCTCCTCTCCAAAACAAACAGACCAGGTGATTAAACTGGTAAAAATACTGAATAAAGCAGTTTCATGTTACATATTAGTGTTTCACTGACACTGTTCTACTCGTTGCAGAGGGGCTGCCAGTCCAGCACCTGCTAATGTGCGCTCCACTTTTTTCTCTGATACCTGAAGATCCAGATGTTCAGGAGGTTTTTACCACAAGCCGAATTATCTGCAGAGGTCTCCTCCTCTACAAAACAAACAGACCCGGTGATTTAAAGCTGTAAAAATACAGAATAAAGCAGTTTCACATTAAAATATGTGTTTTTCCGATGCTGTTTGGCTCACTGCGGAGGGGCTGCGACCTACAGTGGCCGGTCCGTTTTGGGCTACTGTAGAAACATGGTGGTACAACATGGCGGACTCCGTAGACGAGGACCTGCTCCCTATGCAGACAACGGCTCATTCTACGGTAACGAAAAACAATTATTCTTATTTTCAGGTGATTACACACTAAAGAATCAATAGATCTCCCTAAATCCTACACACTGGACCTTTCAAGACCACACGGTAAAATACCGTTAAGTCCCCAAAGGAATAGGCTATAACAGGAATACTGCAATTACATCAGCTGGACATAACAGATGAAAGCCAATATACATGTCACAGTGTGTTCTACGTCTCTCCAATGGGGTCGTTGAGCGATGATTATGGGAGCACTACTGTGTTTTTGCATCACCAGTTGCGTGCGGAAGGTAAAGCCATCAGCTCTGACCCGAGGCCCTCGCCTGCCACCGGGGGGAATCGATTCCCACCCTCAGATCACCGTGGCCGTGTTATCTTAAACTTGAGGCTGTTGCTCTGACACGGAGGAATGTCACCTCTGAGGCTTCGAAACACACACGCGCACACACACATATAGGTTATACACACACACAGGGAGATTTCTCACGCCTACCAAACAGGGAAATACATTCCAGAGACAGAAAGAGGGAGGGCTGGTGAAGGCTCCTGCAACTCAGCTCCTGCCCTCTTTGATGTTGGAAGGTGAAGGGATGACCGCTTGTTATCAGTGTGAAGGCATCTGGCTCTCTGGATATAAGCGTGCTATGATAAACTCTTTGATGACTGACACACACACACTCTCTCCCGCTCATTAATCACAGCTTATATCTCTTTGCTCTTTGCAGTCCTCAAACTCCTCTAAAAGTCAAAGGTGTTGGCCTGTGTGTGTTTTAATAATACCAGGAGCTGTAAATCTTTTGTAGAAATGGACTTCTCACGCCTCTGCACAGGCAGTGGGCCCATGTTGTTGATTGTTTGGCTGTTTAAACCAGCAGAGGCTTTCCTGTCTTGCCTCTCCTTTTACTTCTTTCAGCTTGCTGTCTCCCTCATTTCCATCTCTCTCTGAAGTTCCCCATTACAGGGTAACAAGAGCTGGTTTACATTAACCCTCAACACCACAGAAAGACAGGGGGGAGAGGAAGCTGGACTGACACACACACNCACACACACACACACACACACACACACACACACACACACACACACACACACACACACACACACACAGACTAGATTTGCAAGTCTGGTTTCCATTAGAGCTAATTATCTGTGTTTCATCTCAACCTGAAGCAGTTAGTGTGTGTAGCTGTAAGTGTATATGTGTGTGTGTGTGTGTGTGTGTGTGTGTGTGTGGGTGTGTGTGTGTGTGTGTGTGTGTGTGTGTGAGTGCTAGCGTCTTTTTTTTAATTTCTGCTCTGCTGCTTCTGACTCATGCATCTCAAATCAAGACGATCACACCTGAGGACATTCTCTGTAATGCAATGACACTCTGCTTTGCATATCACTGCAACCCCCTTCTCCACTTGTCAGTGCCGGAACAAACGATGACAGGGGAGCGTGAAGACAAGAGATACTGATTTGTTTTTGGTATACAGCAGAAATTGTGAGCACATTTATGTTGATTAAAGGGAAGGTGAATTCTCCTTTTCTAGTGCTTTTTGCCTTTTAAGTCTGTAATGTGCAGCGTACTGAATATGAAATCTTTGGTTATAGGAGGCGTCAAATTAATTTGGTGTGGGCATTTGAGAGGCAGGGTGGAGTAATAATGTGTTTGTCCTGTGTCTGATTATGCTTCTGGTGTTTGGGGTTTCCGGGAATACTCAAGTTGTAATGCTGTGCACTATAGAGCTATTCGATCTTTTTTAGGAGTGCATAAATTAACTTCAGTTTTAGCTATTTGTGGAGATATGGGATGGGAGCCTCCAAACATCAGACATAAATGTGAAATGCTTCGACTGTGGAATAGACTTGTAAGGATGTCAGATCAGAGACTCACTAAAAAGATCTGATCTGGGACATTTTACATGGTCATCCCTGGGCTACATGTTACTTTGTAATATTTGGGAGTTAAAGAATAATATGTTTCTCAAGTATAAGGAAAAGTGGTCTGTCGATATATGGTATGAACCAAAATTACAAACTTACTGTCTCATAAAAAACTGTTATGATGTTGAAATGTATGTGAAGTATAATTTAAACAAAAGACAAAGATCATTATGTGCACAGTTACGTTCAGGAACATTACCCTCGGCTTTAGAGACCGGCAGGTTTAATGCCATTCCAGAGGAGGACAGACTTTGTCAGGTGTGTGAGCTCGGTGAAATTGAGAGTGAGGTCCATTTTCTGTTTTACTGTCTTGTTTATGAGGACTTGAGGGATGTACTTTTTATTAAAATGTCCTCTATTTATGCTGATTTCTTTTGGCTGGACGAGTATGAGAACTTGTGTTGTGTTTTAGAAAGGGAACCTTTTTTGTTGCAGATTTTATTTGTAAAGCGTGGGAGAGAAGGCAGAATATTCTGTTTAAAGTCTGAGCCGTAAAAGGGGCTGTAATTATGTATGAAATGAAAAAAAAAAAATAATAATAATAGTAATGTACACTGCAACTGTACTTTCTTTTTGTGTCTTATAAACCCATGAGGGTTGGGCACTTTGTGCATGACACGTAAATAAAAATAATCAATCAATCAATCAACCAGTGAATTTCCACAATTCTCGATACTCATTTGATACCACGATAAAAATAAAAAAAACAGAACTCATGTATTTCTAAATTCACTACTTTATTAAAACTGTTTCAAACTTTGAATTTACGGATATGGTGACAGACAATTAGTCTGATAATAATTGCTTGAAGCGCAAAGTTAAGTAACGTTAAAGACAGTATCGTTAACGTCACATAATGTTAGCCATCTATTACAGGGTAAGTTATAACGTAAGGTAGCGAGTACCGGTAGCCGCCCCTATAAACGTAGTAAGCTGGCTCTGGAACCCAAATAATGTGATGCATATTTCAGGATAAGTATAACATAACACAAGTGATGGTAAATTGAAACTCACTCACCTTGAATTCTTTAAACAAGTCAGGGTGTCTGTCTTTTAAGTGTTCAGCCAGGTTGGAAGAGTTTCCTCCTTTGGTCTGGAAACTTCGGAGGCACCGTTTGCACACTGGTTTTTGCAAGTTTATAATTACTTATAAATGTCTCCACACATGACTCCTACTACCTGACTGGAGTGGAGGTGTTGTGGCTCCAGCAGCACTTGTTGAAGCCATTGTTTCTAGCAAAGACGATGGAAAACAGGCGGTCTTCTTCTGCAATCGTCCTCGGCACAGACTGATGTGCGTATACTGCCCCCGTCAGTTCTGACAGGGGCCCGCTGAGGGCAAAGCTGTATCCGGTACTTACGGTACCGAAAAAAAAAACAGGTACTGACGTATTTTTTGCGTGTTGGCATCGACTTGGTACCGAAGTATTGGTTCTCATGACAACCCTAATAGTAAGAGCACAGTACACTAATCCATGTAAAAACAAGATGGCAGCCATCTCTGCCAAGTCAGTCTGCAGCCGATCCCGACAAAAAGTGGACAAGGGTTCAAAACCTGATGAAATTTAATGGTTGAAACTTGTTTATTTATGATTAATAGTGTTTGTCGTTTGTATGGCAATAGACATTTGAACAATTTTAGCGACAGCAACAAGCTAAGACATGTTAATTAGGAAGGACTCCTTTGAGGACATTTGGATTTTATTATTGTCTCATTTGAGCACATTGAGACTTTATTATCATCTTGTTTGAGAACATTTGGGCTTAATTACCGTTGACAGTGTTTAGGTTTTTATACTAATTGGTACTGATCCCAAATAGCTAGGAGAAATTAAGCTGACTTTGTCATCAGGAGGGGATGGTGGATGATGTGCCACAAAGGTGACATGCCTACCAAGCTGCAGACCACTGCAGTTCACTGCTACAAAACCAACAAACAACACCGGTTGTCTTTCGGTAACTCTTTGCAGTGTATCCACCAGTTTTTGTGGCACCGAAACTGAGTGTATTTTACCAGCACTTCTTTACCGACATATTTTGGAGTTCCCCAGCTGCATTTGAGCCACCAAATGTGTTTGCTTTAAGCCATACATGGTCTTCACCTAAGCATAACCAAGTGGTTTTTGTGCCTAGACATAATTTCGCCTTCATCACAGCATTGTTGAGAAACATAAAGCTTCAATCTGATAATGTATAAGGTCCATGATTTGCAGAGATGTTTAGTGTCAGCGTTTTTTCTGGCTATTTGATTGGTAACATTCAGAGCATATCTATGAGTCAGAGTTTCGGGGGGATCGGCCATGGGTCACAACGCGTTTTCAGCTGTACCCAATATATAAACAATGTTAAGAGCTGCGACGGTTAGCTAGCAACTGGGATACACACACAGGGTCTCACATGCACTAACATGCATACACAGACAAGCTCTGATCACAACACACACAGAGGTAGCAAGACTGCTTCACTGTATCTTCATATAGTTGTTTGCTGCTATATTAACACCCTGGATGTCACTCACAGCTCCCTTAAAGCAAGCAGGAAGGAACAGAGTGACAATAAGGAAGTCGGGGCAAAGCAGCCCAGCAACATAATGCACTCACACACACAAATTCCCCTGAGGACGGTGCCAACTGCAGCCATCGCTCCTGACCTGCGACCTCTCAAACCGACCCCTGTCCCCCACACTACAGCGACCCCCTCCTGGCCCACGAGCCACCACATTCACCTCCACAAAGCAGCCACTCATTTTGCTAATACCTCTCAGATTGATGGGGCAGAGGAGATGGAGTATGGATCATGGAGAACAGGGTGGGAAGAAAAATGTCAGAGTTTCAAAATGAAGCGTATACAAGTGAGAAAAAAAAAGGAGGAGAAGTGGAGAAAAGGGGGCAGGAAGGAGGGAACAAACTTATACGAATCCTGTCAGCGCTGCTGCCCGGGGCTGTTTATCTTGCAGATTGAGTTAAGCACAAGCCTCTTATAACTCTCCACATACCAGACAATATCACAGTGACCCCGTTTTACGAATATAAACATACGCGCTTTATCAAAGAGCAGCACGGCTCACTCAAACACATAGGCTCTTTCTCCTAACTTAATTTACCGCGCCTTACACAAAGTTCCTTTATTGGATTTGAGTTTTTCTAATTCTGGCTTAAAATGGGGAACTTTAGGGGGTCTATTGATGGAGATTTCTCTGTGTTTACCTTATAAAACCACAGCGGCCTCTTATCATGCATACATCTATGATCTATGAAGCCTGAGGTCACGCACAACACACTGTGTGTTATTCCTACAGAGAGAGGCCATTGTTTGACGGAACATAGGTCCATTCACAGTGATGGGAGTGTGGATGTCAGTGGGGAAATGTATGTTTCCTTGTTGTGTTAATAGTAGAGAGAATTGTCCTGACTTGGATGCATCTGACACACACACACACACACACACTGAGTGTTGCATCATCCTGGATTAAGTTTTTGAGCTTTTCTCTGTTGACAGCAATAACCAGAGCACAGCCGTAGTTTACTGGCGTTCTGAGGGCCCCTGTCATGAGCTAGTACACACACACACACACACACACACTCACACACTCACACACACACACACACGGGTAAAGTGAGGGATGACTTGGCAGTAAGAGCGACTCCAGCCTCAGTGTTGGTCTGAGGGGAGCTGTGCTGAGAGAGAAATAGACGTTGAAATCTGCAGCCTTCCCTCTGGTGTTCACTGTGGGGTGGTCTCTCTCTCCCTCTCTCTCTCTCTCTCCTTCTCCACCTTCTCCACTTCTCCGTCCTCTCTCTCATTACTTTGAGGTGGTCTGTTTCTGTCCTTCCACCTCTCTCTTTCTCCCTCTTTCCCATCCCAAATATCCCTCCTCCTTCGCGCCTCTTATCTGTCGTTTAATCTCCTTTGCTCTGTTTAATAATCTCCCCCCTCTCTCATTTCCTCCTCTTTTTCAAACTCCCTCCTCTTTCTCCCATTTTTGTTTACCTCCACACACAAATACAAAAACACACATCATGACTTGTTATTTACTCTTTGCTGTTCACCATAAGTGTGTCTGCAGCACCGGAGAGTGTGAGTGTACTTTAAGAGAGGAGGAAAGCCAAGCTGAGACGAAAAGAAAGATTCCGGGACTGTAAGAAAACAAAGTCTTGCTGATGCAGTGATTATCGCCGGCCTGCATTTTTCTAGCCAATTGTCCTCTGAATCGGTGTGTGTGTGTGTGTGTTTGGGTTTTTTTCTACTTGGCAAAAAGTTTATTATTAGAGCACTCTATTTGCTTTTCTGACTGTTGTTTTTCTGTCTGTGTTTCCTTTTCTTCTCCTCTCAGAAGGTGTTGGTTGTGTGATTTTATTAGCCTGGCATTTGGTGTCACATGAACAGTTTGCATGGTTTTTTTCAGGTCCTGTAAAACAGGCCTAAATGCCCCATAATTCTCTTCCCCTGGCTGCTCGGTGATGGTTGGTGCCAACTTTCAAAGTCTCTTTCACACACACACACACACACACACACGCACGCACACTCTTGAGTCATGGCACACAAATAACAGGAAAAGTGTAAAGTTACACCACCTATTTTAAAAAAAGAGCCAAAAGGTCTTGTTGAGACCAAAAGCACATATAAATGCAAGGAAGGACACATTAACACAGAGAGGGTGAGAGGAAAAAGTGTGTGTGTGTGTGTGTGTGTGTGTGTGTGTGTGTGCGTGTGTGTGTGTGTCCAGCAAACTAGTTTCAAGAAATGATAGCATAGTAAAAAGCCAGGCGCCAGGATTACAACAGGGCAGAGCAGTGTGTGTGTGTGTGTGTGTGTGAGCACATGTATGTGGGAGAGTTATAAATAGTTGGATCATCTGGAGTACATTAGAGGTATGCTGTTTAAGTGAACAGGTCCGCTACCTGCAGCCACAGAAACCTCAGAACAGACACTGCCAGCCCCAAGCTGGTCTCTCTCTCACACACACACACACACACACACACACACACAAAGAGAGTGAAAACCAATCAATAAAGGCACAGCAGTTTAGCAAGACAGAGCTAAAACAAATTGCTGCACAGACGGACAGGTTGGGTGTCTGACAGGAAGTGGCTCGTACGATAACACAACCTGACCGTGGTAAATCTCCACAGCTTTAAGATAAACAAGGGTTATTAGTGAGGGCACCGCAGGGATATCAACTCTGCTATTAAATGGTGGGCCTGACGTGACTTTTAAGCGAGGGGAAACATAATGTCTGAACAAGGTTGTTTAGCTTAGAACTGCCCATACACCACTTCCCGGGGCCACACACATGAACAGCACCTGCATGCACTAGTGGGCAAATCCACACACAAATATGTCGGGAAGGTCTTGTGCTGAAATAATACAGGTTGCACTGCCCAGAGTCCCACATGTTGCTATTAAAATCTTCATCAAGCATTAGTATTTAAAATCCTATCTATATACATGCTCTTCATCCTCTCTCGAAGTTTGCCACAAATCCGAGGCCCCCAAAATCAGGAGTTGGTGCAGGAAGTAGACCCTCCCCCCATAGCACATTTGCACTCACACGCACTGAAACCTGAGCCACAGGAAGTGGTCCTGCGCAGCATCATGTCAGGGCAGATTAATTATTCACCATTTGAAAAATGCACCTTTCTCTCCTCTCCTATATTTCCCTCCTCCCTCTCTCCTCCCTCCCTGTCTTCGTCTCTCCACTTATTGTTTTCATTTCAGGTCCTCCAGAGAGGAGCAGTCAAGGAGACAAAAAGCTCTGCTACCTGCGTTATCTCAAAACGAGCTGCGTTCAGACTCGAAATGAGCCGCTGCTGTGGTTGCACAGGCCCCAAAATTCCGGGAAATATTCTCCTGCGGTGTTCCCCGAAGACTTGCGGTATTCCTGCCCACAGTATCCCCACAACGCTTTTGTGGAATTTCCTAAATGGAAGAAAAGCAGGTTTATTTGAACTCTTTTGAAAACTGAAACATATATCTTCCTTATCGCTCCATGGCTGTATTATTTTACTGTATAAACCCAACTGTGAAAAGGCTGAGCGAGAGAATAAAAAGGACAATTTTGTGCTGCTTTTATGAGAATAGATTGAACAAATAATAAAACCACCCAGTTAACACATAATGTGGGCGATTAACACTGTAAAACCTCCTTCCAGTGACCTCACCAGTAACTATTTAGTGTAGGCAAGTTCACAAGTCAAAACATGAAATTAAAAAATAGACTCTGGTATTTTTAGAATTGTGTATAATAATGTTTGACAGTTAATGAGTCTTCAAGTAGAAATAAGAACAATGCTTGCTGTTTCTTGACCATAAACTGTTGCAGAGCCAATGGACAAGAAATTGGGCAAAAGCTTTTCTTTAAAAAGTTGTTTTTTGCTGCTTATAATTTACTGTACTGAACCATTCCAGCCCTAATCAATATGCACTTTGACAAAGGATATAAAGCAGGTTAAACACAACCTGTGCAACTTAAGTCTTACAGATTAAATACAATATCATCATCACATGAAGCTGTGATTTGATGGTGCCATCAAATGATGTCTGCTCTTTTTGCACAACAGAGCCATGAAAACCTTGTATTGAATTTGTCCACTCCTGGTCTTGTTGAGCAGACCTTCTAATAAATCAAATGAGCTATATAAAATAATGTAAAAAGTCCGCTAAGAGACACCGAAGAAATTAAAGTGTCATTGAAAAAACTGCTACAATGATTGGTTGTATTGAGTTACATGCAAGACGGTGGTATTTTAAGGGCTCTGGGCCTTTTCCTGTGTCAACTTCTGACTGCTGTTCCCCCTGGTCATTACATTTTTTTCAGTGTTTGACTTGCCATGCTGCTACATTCATTTATTTTTTCCTTTTTATGGCTGATATAACTGTAATCTAGGAGTGGCTAAAGGCTCAGGGTGGGGAAGGTCATCCATCATTTCTAAGATTTGATTTTGATCCCCAGCTCCTCCCATTCACATTTCATTCATCAGAGGTGCGGCCTCAAGTTACATGCCTTGGGCTCAAATCTGAGTCATCTGATGACTTAAGACTCAACTTGACAAAATCAAAACAGACGTGCAACTTGACTTGGACTTTAATGCAGTGACTTGTGACTTCACTTAGACTTGGGCCTTTTGACTTGAAAACTCTTGATATCTTCCCCGAGCCCAAAGATTAAAAAGTGCACCATTGAGCAACTTCATTTGCCTTGATTCCCTGAGTCAACTTAAATAAACGCTATTCATCCCCAGCAGGTCGATGTTTGACCCCCACCTTGTTTGAACCAATGGACAGCATCCAGTCAAGTTGCAGGAGAGAACCAAGAGGATCAGAGCAACTGTTGGAAAAAATGATACTAAAGATAATTTAGTTCACATGCAGGACTTAAGACTTGACTAAGGACTTGCTTGTCTTGATATGGGGCTTGACTTGGACCTTGAGTGCCAAGACTTTGGACGTACTTGTGACTTGCAAAACAATTACTTGTTCCAATCTCTGTCATTCACATCATCCTTGAGCAAAACACTGAACCTCAAACTGGGCCATCAGTGTGGGTGAATGAGAGACTTGCTTTTTCCTGCAGGTTTAAAACACTCTTTAAATGCAGCCGGTTCACCTCACGTTGCTTTAAACACTAAAGTGCTGAATGTCAGACCTCTTTCATAGCTAACAAATTGGCTTTCAGGCTAAATATAACCCACCTTAGTAGCAGCTTATGTAATTGTAATTAAGATGTTTCAGAATTAAAGGCCTTCTCTACTTCTTGTTATTTCTTCCTCTCACGTTTATAATGCATTGTGGTTAGTGTGCAACCCTCCTGGGTATGCAGTGCTGTGATGTAACGCGGTCTGTTATCCGTCCTGAAGTCATGTGGCTTGTTATTCTGTCTTTCTGCAGTGTCATCCCAAATGTTATTCGCTGAAAAATGTTCCCCACAAGGACGGTAAACTATCCAGCTATGTTGTGCATGTGCGTCAGCGGTCAGTATGGGACCACAGGGACGTGCACATGGTGCAAGAATGACACAGTCACTGTGCACCAGGAAGTGTCCACTCTCGACCTCCCGCCAGAGCTGTGACTGTGTGGATTATGTGGAGGTCAGGGGGGAGAAGGTTGTGTTAAATGGAGTTCGGAAGAGTGGCGTACAAACACGCTTTCCCCTCAGGCGAGTGGTCAAGGGGACAATTGAAGGCACACACACACACACACACACTCACACTCACCCCACGCATGCACTCACATACCCACAAGCAGTTGATTCTGAAGTAAACATCTTGCCCCATTAATACCCACAGCGCCTTGGGCTACTCGGCCTACCCTGGTGACCCTTGTTACCGTGGTGATTAGATATTGGGAGCCCTCATCTGCAAACATTTAGCCAGTATCACCCCTAATCTACCCTCTGTCACCCTGCCACCATGGGCTCAGCAGAAACACACACAAACATGCAGCCGAGGGCACACATTGTGCCACATAATTAACAACTGACAAATTAATACATCGCTCTGCTTCAGCTGTCAGGTGAGAAAGCGGATCTATTTTTGTGAGTTGAAATGAAACTCTGACTAAAATATCTTTCAAGTATTAAACTCTTGCCCCATGGTGACTGTAAAAAGTTTATACATTCTTTCTTGACAGACATCTGTGGCTGTGATCGGCCTGGAATCAACTCCAACTCTATAAACCACGTCTCCACTGTCCATCTGTTTGTTCCAAGCACTCATATTTTTAACTTTATCTCGCTCTACACACCTCCTGTTGCAACTGAGTTGTCGCAGTTTAAAAGTTTGTATCAAGTCTTGTGTGAGGTGATTATGAATAGGTGCATCTATCTAGTTGTAAGTTTTTTCAGTATCACTTTAGTTACAGTTAAAGGATTTCCCTTTATGAGTTTACAAAATCCTCCCAAAATGCAATGCGCCTTGTATTTTAAAATTCTATAGATGCAGCAACAAAAATACATGCACCTATAATGCGAATTTCCTTCGTCATTAAATTACCGTTGGCTGTCACATTCCGCCTCCTGACCTCTGAACTATGACACACAGGTCCTCCTCCTCCAGGCCAAACCACCATGGACACCGTGCCTCAGGTCACTTGTTGGCTTACTAAGCAGAGTGAAAGAGTGTGTTACATCTTGAAATATGTTAAAGCCTCCTATAAATGGCAAAAACAGTTTGAGTTTTGACGTATGGTATGCCACCAAATGCAAACAGGTTAATATTATGTTGTATTTCCTATAAGTCTCCACCAAACAATCTGCGCACAAACTCTTTAGTCAATACCTTTCTCATTAAGGGCGATGGATCAGGGAGGGCACACACACAGGAACTCTGGCCTCCGGTCTGGCCGCAGCTCACACTAATGGAGAGCACAGCACCACTAAAAGAGAAGATAATATAGTATTACAGGCATGACACATCAGAGCTTCAGTCAAGAGACCTCTCTAATTAACAAACCAGTACAAACCAGAACAGGCTGAAGGCTTATACAAACTAGGCAACTTCTTAGAGTTCTGCAGACCACGTAGGAGAACACCCACCATTCTACTTAAAGGACATGTCACAGTTTTACCACATCTGTCCTAAAACACTTGTCTATTGGTTCCTTTAATCATTCCTCCTGTTCATAGCCACTGTGAGACTCCTTCCTTATGCAGTTTTAATGCAGGTGATGGTTGACGAAATCCACAGTCCTCGTTCTCTGCACTCTCAAAGGCTTATCTGAAGTTTATGTGAGGCTCCAGCAGAATGAGTTCCTCAGATCAAGTGGAGATATTTCACTTACAGTCCCAGCTGAGTTACAGAGGAAAGAGACTGTAACTTTGGTGACTCTGGAAAATTTTTGCTTGAGTTCATTTGGACAGCTGACGCCTCGTGTAAGCTTCAAATGAACCAGGACCGTGGATTTTGTCCTGTATGACTTACACTGCAGTAACACCAGGTATAGGCAGTGTGAACAGGAGGAATGATTACAGATTACATTTTCACATGAGCACCAGAAAATTGTGAACCTGTCCTTACCTGACCAGTGAAGCCATCCAAAATCTATTTTCTGAGTGTGAAGCATTCCCTCTCTGTGGGTTTAAAATGGCCATATGAACTTCTCAAACCACTCCTGCAACATACTGCACAGTAACACACTGTTTTACATCCACCTCTCTGCTGTCAGCTGCTTTCCCAACAAATACTCATCATTTCACCCAAATATGACTAAATGCACTGCTTCCACTATGTGGACAGGACAGGTGGAAGCAGTATGTGACCTACAAGCTACTTACCTTCTTCTTTGAAGGGATTGTTGGATGTTTGTTAAACTATAATTGGCAAGCACAACATGATTTATTTGAGATATTCCACTACTATTTCTTTTGAGACCATCCACTGATAATTACAGGAGCTTGTGATGGATTGATGGTGACCTCTAGTGGTATAGATGCAACACTGCAGGACAGTGATGTGTGTAGTAAAACACAGCAACACCTGTCTTTTGGAGACCTTTTGAGAAAAGAATTGAATTCAGAGCATTGAAGACATAGCATGTGATGAAGTGTGATTTTTGTGTTTGCTATTGTCGCTTTAAAAGTGAGGCACATGGTGCAACAATGAGCACCTGCAAAACAGGTTGATCAACAAGCCACTGTTATCTCATTTCCTGAGTATGAGGAATCACTTGACCCCACAGAAATGGAAGCAAAAACATTCATTATCTTGTCACATGTTTGGCTCATAACAGGTTTGTAAGTCTGCTGTTGTAACGTGCCTGTGAGCGTGTGACAGACTGACAGAGGGAGAAATAGAGAGCCAGAGGGAAACATGAGAGGGCAGGGGAGATCTCTTTTGTGTGCACTTGGGTGTTAGAAGAATGGGCAGCCTGGTGAGCGCGCTCTGCTCTCCTGGACATAGAGGAGCCAGAGACTTTACATTGCTTCATCTCTGCTTGCTGTATGACTCGGCTGGCGCTCTGTCCACCTGGAGACAGGTATAATGACCTAGAAGAACACAGATGGCTCTTGTGGCTAACAATCTTTTTCTGGTCACACAGGGACTATTTGTCTTTGTCTCTTTGTTTCCGTCCCCACCTCCCTGCTCTCTCTTTGCCAGGCAGTGTAAAGTATAGGTCAGGTTAATGAAGGTGCCACCGGGGCAATAAATTATGCATTATTACCAGGTTTGCAGGTAGTCATTGGTCAACCATGTGATCAGGCTGCACTCTGGTCTGTCTTGCTCAGTCTTCTATTAATGCACTTTATTTGACTGCTGTAGGGAAGCTTTTTGGAGAGACTAATCATTATAAATGATAATTCTTTTTTTTTTAATCATAATGTCAAATTGGGCTGCAAGATACATTTAGAGATCAGACCTATGTTGGTGTAAATCATTGAATTTTTCACTGATAAAAATGAGCAATAGGTGTCAAAACATGGTGAAATAATGTCAAAAACACAAACAATTACTAAAAAAAATAGCACCAAACTGTGGGCCTCATGCATGAACTGTCTCTCTGGGCCCCCTCACCCTTTAACCCTTGATCCATGTCTCTCTCAAGCATCTTTGATTATATTTTCAAGTCAGTTTGCTTTCTTTACCTTTCCTTTCTTTCTTTCTTTTCTTTTTTTGGGACCTCTGTTTCCCTTTTTCGAGGAAAGATGTGACAGTGTAGTTGGTGCTTCAGCAGTATAGCAGTCACGTACTCAGCTTGCTGCGTTCGTACATGTTTGTACCACGAGGCATATTATGTACATAATCCTTAATTTTTCTTATTTCCATTCTGTATCTCAGCTTATAGTCTTTTACCTTTACTGTATATATTTGGTTTAATATCTATTTTGCCACTGTATCTGTGTGTATTTGATAGGTTGCTATATACATATATATATATTGCACTATACCATATCTCTTTCTACTCTTGTAAGGAGCACCTGTAATGCCAACAATTTCACCTCAGGGATCAATAAAGTATCCCTGATTCTGATTCAGATTCAGAGGGGAATCCTAGTGCAGGGGCAGACTAAACCATTTGACAGCTTCCATTATTTTCCATAAAAAGTTCAGCCTTTTAAGTTTTTTTTAAGCCATTTTTAATTTACTTATGGCATTATTTACTTAGGCTATAAATAAAATTACAAATGAAACCAAACTATTTATTCTAGGCTTTTTGAGGGCCTCCCTCCCAATGGGCCCTGGGTTACCATTACAACACCCCTGTCATGCATATAGAAAGTGCTGCCTTTATAAATAATCATAAATACTTAAAAAAATATCACGTTGTTTTGTGTTAAATGGATCTTATAGATTGCATTTAAGATCTGAAGTCTACTGAGGATTTAGAAACATTATAGTAGTGATAATAATGACCATGAAAAATAAGCTGCCATCGATTTAATTAAAAGTACATCATTTCCAGGTGTTACAGTACATTTATTAAACACATGAGTTTATCTTTGGGCAGAATACATAAGTATCAGACTTTATCTTAATTGCAATATATATTTTTATGAATCTCAAAGTGAACTTCTTTAACCTCCATAAGAGTAAAGTATTTTTAGGCTCTTCCAATCAATGAATTGCCTCCAGGATAATTTTCCTGACCCCTTTTTATATGTTCACTGCACAGTTATTTTCCCCACTGTGGTAAACGTGTGTAAAATATATTATAAATTGTTAAAATATTCCTGTATTTGGGTCAGTCAGTCGTGATTATCGCTGCATGTGTGTCCGTCAATCAGCCACGGGTGTGTTTATGCGTCATCACTTCCCAGCCAATCGCAAGGCGACGTCCACCAACGGGCACCCGAGACGTAAACCTTGCAAACATGGCGACGCTCCGAAGAGAGTACGGAGATTGGAACTACGACCGTTTTTAACCGACAAAATAACCTCCTCTTCGCATGTTACAATGTGGTGGGGTTAGCCAGAGCCACCGGACGTACAGCCTTTTAGACGATGTTTGCAGAGGTGAGTCAGCGCCGGTGAAACACACGCGCGTGCCGTTAGCGTAGTTTGTTTTCCAGTGATAGGCACGGCTAGTTAGCATGTAGCAGCTAGCGCCTTAGCGTTAGCCCCGCAGGTAAACACTCAGCCTGACAGGGAGAGGAGGGCACACAGCCGCTGTGCTCTCAGGGAGGCTGTCTGCTATAAGTGGCAGTCAGCCCCGGGATTACACAGTTAACGCTAAGATAATACGATGAGCTTTGGATGTCCTCACTGTCAACGCCGTGCTGGAATTAGCTAGACACAGGCAATGTCGGTAGTATGCGTTTAGATTATGAGTAACGTCCCTCAACAACGAATTTCTGCATCACAACAAACACAGGTGAGCTGGGCGTTAGCTGTGTGAACGGATAGAGAAAGAAAGTTACCTACTTGTTTTCAGCAAGGTTGTGGACTACTGCTTACAAACTGTCTTCTCTATATTTAGCTTGCGTTTGTGTTAGTAGCATGCACACTGAGTAACGGCAGCTAACGTTTAATGCCAGGGTGATACGTGTTGTAGCATTTCCTTCTCATCTTACTTTTATTCTAGGGAAAGTCTGACACACAGCTGATCATGAAGATGTTTCCAGTGGCATTCAGTTGCAAGACTGTCAGTCAGAATAGCTCCCTTCACTTGTCCATCACAAACAACTGGCCTAACGCAGGCTTCCCTTAAAATATTAATGGTAAAGTCTTGAGTCCATTGTGATTAGGCTCTGGCTTTGTGATCACTCAGCCTGACAAGCCATTTTTTAGTGTGACTTGAGATGACATTGCAGCATCACGTGAGGCAGTTTCTCAGTGCTGGTTTCCTGATTTTTTTTTACCATAACATCTGTTGACAAGCAAGCAGACTGCACTGTCCTGCTCACCTGAGTGGCAGGTGACCTAGGCACCTCTCCAGCAGTTTAAGTACAGGTTTATCCTCGGTAATAAGGCTTTAGCTGCTACTGCACTACTCTGCATGTCTGCTAGGGAGTACTGATTCCTGTGTTACATGCATGTGCAGTCAGGTGTTAAACTATAGCTTAGTAGCGCTTTGCAAAATGTTGCTCCCTGTTAACCTTTGGCCTGAGGTAAATGATGGACTTGTATTGGAGCATCCTGTGATGAGTTTTGGCTTCACACCAGCTTTGAAGTGTGGTCTTTATTGTGGATGTGAGCTGTAAAGTGAAGTAATGGATAATACAGTAAATGTGATATAAATGGGGCCTGTTCAGTTGTGACCAATGTCATCATTATCATTCAAGAGCCTACGTAGGAGGCTGTTGCCTGTCTGATAATTACAAACCACTGGCTTTACCCATTCAGCTACTCTCAGACTACTTCACTTCCATGTCCGTGTTATAGTTTGCCTTCAGCTATAATTTGCCTTTAGTGTCATTTAATTTTAAAAGCATGTTTGTGCATTAAGTTGTAATACAAATGTCGCTGTTGTGTTATGTCACACTTTCGCACATTCAACAGTCTAATAGAGTTTGGCTGAAGACATTGGCATGGACTTTTTGTCTGTCTGACTGTGATTAAATCCTTTGAGCAAATGGCTCACCCACATTGCTTGATGAATACACCTTTGTCTACTGAGTTAGTTTATTGTCGAGGGACGAGAGTTCATTGTGTGTTCATCCACACAGGCATACAAAGTTATCTCGGTGCTTTTCACCCCTGGCTAAATCTCATTAAGGTGTCTTAATCAAAGCTTGGTAGACATTGAGGCCAGCAGCACACTGACACATCACGCCTCCTTGTCATCTAGCACACCTCTCCCTCCTTCCTTCAGTAAATAGAAGAGGTTGCCCTGCCAAACAGGGTGACAGCTTTCAGAATTAAACCCTGTCCAGACCTGTGTCTTGTGTCCAGATATATCAACAGTGTGTCTAGGTCATGCTGAGAGACTTGTGCCAACAGTTATGATCGGATTCTGCTTCATTATGTATTTGTTTTATGTATTATTTGACGTTAAACCACCACAGCAGCTAACCTTAACAAAACAACAAATTTGAGGCTGCACAGGTGCACTGACGCCTACTACTGCAGAGGCTGGGATTCAATTCCCAGTTGGTGCGCCTCTTGCTTGTTGTGGGGTCCAGTTGGTGGGATGCTGCTGGCCTTGTGATTCCTACTAGTTGGCTGGGATCTTGGGTGAATATCATAGACCTCCAGATAGCTCTCCCCAGAGAAGCTTCTCGTCAGAAAGTGAAAAGAAGCAGCTGGGGACTGGGAGTATGTATCAGAGCAAGCATGTGGCTTATTTCACCCTCCCCAGGCAAACAGTGGAGATAGCAGTGTCAAACTACAGTTCAAGGGAGGTGGCCTGACCAAATTGAACTGAAAATTAGAGGAACAAAGTAGTGTTCAGCCATACAGGTAGGGAGCAGATGGCTACATACCTCACCTAGGCCACAAACATATCTTTTTGGGATGCATATGCTACAGCTGGGAGACAATTCAAAGCAAAAAAACAACGTTAAGTGTCTCAGTAAGGTGTGGGGTCACCTGAACTACCAGAAAAGCATCAGTTGTACTAGATTATGGAAATCTGGAAAGATGACGAGCACCATTTTTTCAAAAGATATTCACTAATTTGGTGCCGATGATGGGGCCTCTAATATGTCCAGTCATTCTGTCAGACTTTTCTTTAACTTGTCATACATGCTACATGTGGTCACGTGTACCTATTACCACCTCAGAAAGTGTAGTGCTTCTTTGTGCAGTCACATGCCTGTTTAGTCACAGCTGGGTCATGGCTAGATGGTAACCTTAGATCTGTGACAATGCTTTGGTCAGGGTCAGGCTAGGTTTAGCCACAAAAAGCACATAGGATTAGGGAAGGTTGAAATGTTCACTTGAAATATGGAACCTGAAACCATGCGGGAGTTTTCGCAAACCTGGGTTTACCATCTAAACATTACCGTACACTTGTCAAGCTGTGATCACATCATCCAGGATGCATTACAGTGCAATGTCTGACATTTTTATCCCTACTGTGCACCTACTGTAAATGGCTGCTATCTCCTGTGTACATATACTCTCACGCACCCCTCGTGTTACATTTTAACTGCTACTTCTGTGTGACCTGAAGTACTCTGCTGGTTTAACATGAGCTTTTCTGTGATTACAAAAGAAGAACATTTTAATCCAATTATCTCAGGGGTTTTTTTTCAGGTTAGAAGTGCTCTGTTCATTATGAGAGTGTTTGCCTGTTGCAGAGTGAATCAGTTGGCCTCGCCTGCTTTCTTGCCATACTTGTTTCTCCACCTAATGTTAATTTAGTTCCGTTAATGATAACTCAAGGCTTGTTAGCAGGGGATTGCACAGCACAGGTTTTGAATTAGCCAGCAGCTATATTTTCCCAGTATATCTGTGCTACTGAGTGTGTTTGTAAGTGTGGGCTGTCAGTGATTTGACAGCAGAGGACTGACCTCCTTCAGATGACAGAGTAGGTTAGACATGATGATGAGGTTTCAGCCAACCGGCCTGTGGATAAGACAGCAAACGAGCCGAGGGTGAATCTTTCAGTCACATTTTGATTAAATTTGTGGCTGTGTTAGTAACAGTATCACAGCCTCACATTTTCTCATTTTTAAGAAACAGGATGACAAGACAACAACAGCTAAATTAATGACAACTTTTCTTCACTGGAACAGTCTCACTTATGCACTCTTCTCATTCTAGAGATTTAATCCCAAAGCTACTATGGTAGCTCTTTGTATTATGGTGGTCTTGGTGGTGGATTAGGCCAGCATGATCAGTCAGCCCCACTCACTTTCTCTCCCTCTGAGGCATTAACCATGGATCTTCCACAGGAGAGCTTTAATGGGCTGAGTTAACCTCTCACCCAATCACCACACTTGTCGAGGCTACAGCTAAGCGTCTGTGGACTTGTGCATAGATCACAAAAATGAGCACCCTTGAGCACTGCAAGCTCTTCCCACACGTGTGCGTCTGTGTATGCACAGTGCAGTATGTGTGTGGTAGCGCGTGGACTTGTTTTTTAAGTTGTGCCAGGATATCTGGGAAACGATAATCTCCAAGACTCTGATACTCTCTGATAAGAGGCTGTGTGTGCATGTCTGAATGTGCCTGGAGTCAAGGACGTCCAGTAGTGGAGGGTTTCACAAAAACTTACCAATCTGTGTGGCAACTTTTTTAAACATTTAGATTATCTGCTGTTGAACTTGCTACTAGACATTGTAAGTTTGTGTTTGACAGAGAAGACAAAGACAGAAACAGGCAGTTGAAATACATTAGCAAAGGAATATAATTTTCTGAATGTATTTTTGTGTTGCAGTGAATATTTCTCCACATGATCCTTGACTATTAACCCAAGCAATAATTTTTATCCTAGAGCTTCCTATCCCTGGTGTTAGGTGATCAGTTGAATGAATTAAAACCACATTTATGTTTCACATGTGCAGACATCTTGTTCAGAGATTCAAAGTATCTTTACGCTCATGTTCATATGTGTCTGTTCAGTCAGCGTGGGTTGCGTAAGAAATTGCCTAGATGTTTAGATGTGTGCGTTCCCGATGGGCTCTGGTGTTAATCACTGGAGCAGATGGTTCGTGTTTAAAACCCCGTGTAAGCTGTAATGACTCAAGAGTGTCGGTTATCGTCTCTCCTACCGAGCCAAGCCTCCACAGCCTCATCGCCCCATCGCACAGCCCCACCGATAGCCTCCACATTCACTGCTGCTCACTGGCACCATTGACGTCAGACCGGACTTGCATTACTCATTTGAACTACATTCAAATATTTTCCCAGTGAATGATTGCATTTGGTAGGATGGACTTGGGCAGTATTTCTTTTAAAGTAATAAAAAGACAAATCACCAAATAAGAAACAATAACCTTTTCTGACGATACTGTTCAAACAAAAGCTGTTGTTTTTTATTTAACTGATATAGGAATTTGCCTCCAGAAAAATGATCTGAACCCTTATATTTGCTCAAACACTTGAAGGAAACACTGCTTACATAAAAAAATAATTCAGCGAGCTCTGACTGTCTCTGGCAGTGTGCTCTTGGATCCTGCTCACCGAGGTCAGTGCTGTTCACTAGAGAGGTTCAGTGAGTAGTCGCTGCTTCAGGTTAATCCACAGTTATGAGACTGTATTATCACACTGTTATCACGCTTGTGTGTGTGTTTATAATACAGTCAACTGTTAGCATGTAGCTAAGGCCTAGGCTGGTGGTTATAATGTGTCGGTGATGACTGCAGCGGGCTGCTGGAAGCTACTGAACCAACAGTGCTGCAACCGCCTTCCCTGTGACTACTGTGTGGGTGAAAGGTAAACAGAGTAGATGTNCTGCTTACATAAAAAAATAATTCAGCGAGCTCTGACTGTCTCTGGCAGTGTGCTCTTGGATCCTGCTCACCGAGGCGAGGCTGCTGCAACCGCCTTCCCTGTGACTACTGTGTGGGTGAAAGGTAAACAGAGTAGATGTGTTACTACAGGTCAAGCTGCTCATTGAGGTTTGTGTGAGAGTCAGCGCGTAAAGTTTGGTTTTCCATGTAAATGGTGACGACATTGTGGCGGCTAAAGGTTTACATAAGATAAGATAGTCAAAGTTTGTGGCAGGGTACTGTGAATAGCATTCCTTTGTATTTCTACCACTGGTAGATCTTCTTTGGCCAGCCCTGTTCTCTTCCCAGAGTCCCAACCCTGCTATTAGTGACTTTGTCCCAGCCAGTTTTGACTTGAGAAAGAGGGGGTTGTCTAGCCAGTTTGGACACATTCTGCAGGAAGGACGCCATTGTGTTCACATGCACTCACTACACTTGGTTATAGTCAGCTTTTTGCAGGAACTGGATTTCTTAAACTTGAGAGATTTAGAGAAACTTGCTTAATACAGCTACATTTCTGCTGGGAGACTTGACTCTGTCCATGTAATGCAGCCTATACTGTATTTTAAACAGGTTTATTAGTAGGGCTAGGAATCACCACAATATTGTCGTGGCACTGAAGTAATGATACAGTGTTATTGAGATTTTAAACACTTTGTGATATGCTGACTATTGGGAGAACATATTGCGATTTATTGCGATTTATTATTTCTTTGCAACTGCAAATATGTCCTCAACGGAAAATAACAGCTGTTTTCAGTCTGTTCATCTCCTCACTTCAGTCATCAAAATGTACCTAATCAACTGAAAAAAAGCAATTGATTTTATTATTCTAGTAGGCGACCAGGAGTTTATTTTGTATTTGCAATACTCAGTCTTTCATTTATAAGACTGAAATTGAAAAATAAGTCTACTTACTTATGCTGTCAATCCAGATGATTCAACATAGATGAAAACCTCTTCAGTCTGCAAAGTCATACACAACTTACGCAATTAAATATGTCACCCTTGTTTCAAAATATTGTAGGTGGTGGGGAAGAGAATTGATTACTGACCACTTAAATGTAAATGAGGATTTTGGCGTACTAATTTCAGCGCATATGTTCTAATATTTCCTGCCCTGCCCTGATTTCTCCCATAACCAGGTTCATAAATGAAGTGACTGTCTGCTGTGCATCATATATTTAAAGGTGTGCTCAATTAATGTAATGACCCATATGTTTAAAATCAGTTCTGCTGTCTTGTCTCAGCCAACACTCTGCCAGGGCTCAGCCTGTCTATTAGGCTAGTTGTTTACAGTGAGTAAGTAAAGTCAGGGTCAGTGGGTCCTCACTGACAGCCATTAGCATCATGTTTTAATTTTCTCAGTGTGCTGTGTAATCAGCTGGTGTGGTGACCCGGGATGTCGCGAGCTGAACTGGAGCCAATCAACTCATTTTTTTAATTGGCTGGTATCAGCTTTATGAAGCCTGATCCGATTGAGATCCTTTGTTCAGTGCTCAGGGTACACCACGAACAATAGTGGCCAGTTTGAATAGCGATATACACACTGTCAGCAAAGCTAGAACAACAGCAACCAGCGTCAAGCAACTAATGTCAGGAATTGTAAATCCAGATCCTGCAGGACTTGAATAGATTTAGCAAGAAGGTACATCTTTAAGGATTGACTTGTGTTTGTAAAATTTTAATTGCAGAACACTTTTTCCTTGCATTAAAGTTAAAGGACTCAAACTATGTGAGATGATAGTAATGTAGTATTTAGGGGTTAAATAGCCTACTGTACACCATATGTCTGTTGAGTTTTATAACGTGATGCACCCTCACATGCAGATTTTTCTTATAGCCAGGATGTCCACGTCATGCTATACCATACTTACCCGTTACCCCACCCACTGTCTTACTATGGGCAGTTTAAATTCTTAAAAACTGTCCCCTGTGGTAGGTTCATGCAACAACCTGTTCAGTGGTTCTTTCTCCTGAATTTGCACGAAGTTGCACACAAATTTCTGTTCTGATCATATTCCTAAGCAGTAGTATGCTCGGCATCGATTCTGTCATGGTCATGCTATACATCGTAAGCTGGCTGGCCCAGTTGGCAGCATGTGTGTCATCCGATTGTCCGTAGCTGGCGGTAGCAGAGCGAACAATGTCTCAGTGTCCTGAGGAAGCTCTGTCTGTCCTTATCTGGCTCCATCGGTGGAGCTGCTTATCTAAGGAACTCTAGTATGAATGTAGGGCAGCCGAAGATCATCACTGCTGATCATCATGGTGTGTGTCTATCTGATGGCTCCTGGTCAGAGTGTGAGCTTTATACGGTGTGTGACTCTGCGAGCGTTTTTCACATTCAATCACCGTTGTGTAGATAACTGCAATTTTCACATTACTGCGTGACTGTATATTGTAGTACTTTGCTAAGGTTTGCATGGCCTGGTTTCATTAGTCCAGCTTGCACTTGCTGGGGCGGTTAAGTTTGTGGAGCTCTGCGGCAGGCTCATCCTTCACGTAACAACCCCCACTATGCATACACACTTACACACTGTGGAGCCTACTGAGACTGGGTTTTTCAGGCCGATACAGATATTAATATCTGGAAGAAAAGTTTCTGCTGTTTTTATAATTGCAGTGATTACATCTGTAGCATCGGCAGGGTTCCTGTGGATCCTTAAAAGGCACTGAATTCATTCATTCAAAACAAGGTTATTACTTTGTTTGAATATGTTTTAAATCAAATTTTCAAAATCTTAAAGACGCTAGGACACAGGAAGTAGAATTTTCAGAATATTTTTTCTTCTTGCTGTACATTGTAAAATCTCAAAACTGGTAACATCTGCTTCTTTATTTTAAAACTTATTTTATTATTTTAAAAGTAATTTAGCAAGTGCCTTTCACATTAACGTAATGCAGATTAGAATAGTGGAACCAACAAGACAAACACTTTGCTTCTGGCCGCGAGGCTCAGAGAAGAGGATTCAATGGAAATTGGCTAGTTGACCAAGATTTTGTGGCGTGGCTGAAACTGGTACAAGGCAATGCATGCAGGGATTGGCGTATTCATGCAAAACATTTTTAAAACCCGGCACAATGTGAACCAAGGCGGTGGAATCCCCCATGCAGAGTGAGAAACACATAATTGACAAGAAAACCTGCCAACAAATGCCAGGTATTTCCCACTTTTGTTCTGATTGTGCCTTCGCCACAACACAAAAACATATAATAATTGGCAAAATTGGCCCGAACACTAAGTAATTGATGTTTTATGTTTTACTTTTCTTCAGTTTTGAATATTATAAAAATTCCAGTGTGGCTTTAAATTGTCTGAATCTGCAGGAACCCCAATTGACATAGTATGAATAACTTCTAGAGTAGCTTGTGGAGAACTGGGACACAGAGCTGCTAGCTGGAAACGAGAGCTTGGTTTCCTGCACTGACAATAACAGGAAAACCATAGGATGTGACACACAAGTATGCACAGACACACACACAACACACACATAGTCTATCTTTGATACTCTTTAACAATACAACACCCCACAGTGTGTGTCTTTTTAAATAATCTTTTCCTGTCCCGACATCTAAAGTGTGGAGTTGGTTGATGTCATTGCACAGCACAATTGTCTGATCATCTGATTTAGTGTGTATCAGAGTGCTGCTAATTTGAACAATGAATTGAGCAGCAGTCAAGTTCAGTTTCATGTTGGGAATTGATGATTGATTTATGTGGGGGATTTTATAGCAAATCAAAATAGGAAACACAGGACTGTTTACGCTGTACAGTAAAGAAACACCAGACACAAATAGTGCTATTGTAAAAACCTTAATCACAGGAACATGAATAAATTAGATACATTTGAAGTGTCGTCTTCGTCTGTCATAAGTACGTCAGTGATAGAAGATTTAAATGACTTGATCAGGTAGTACTGAGGGAGTCTTTCTTCTGACTAACTCTAATGATTTCTAAGCAGGTTAACGTATACGCTGAATTGAATCAAGTATTTAGCCTGTGTTCTGTTTTTGTGTGTTTCAGGCCAGTCTGTCCATCTGGGGATGGGGGGGTCTTGGAGTCGTGCTGTTCCTCGTCACCTTTGGACCCTTTGCCATATTCTACCTGGCCTTTTATATCTTCTGCTTCATTGGAGGGTGAGCAGGAAGACCTGTAATACATCCATCATGTCTTCACATAAGCGTTCTCTCTCACTTCAACCACAACACCTGATGGATCAGTTTTTTTAGCTGCTCTCTCATTCTCACTTCTGTTTTCCAGGGGCTTTGCGGTCACGCTGCTTTATGGAAAGATCAACTCAGAGAAACACCTAGAAAAGTGCGAGCACTCTTACCTGCCACCCACGCAAATTGGTATACTAAAGGTAAAAGCACGCCTGAGCACACACACATTTTGACCTCGCCTTCACAAACAAATTAATTAGTTGTGAATCAGGCTCTGTCGTTGACTAAGTCTGCTCGCCAGTTACCCTGCAGATTATTAAAGCTTTCATCGATTTCATTTCTGTGCATTGTTTTGTCTCCATCAGACGTTAGATGAGATGAAGCTGGAGATCAAGCCTCCGAAGATTGACAGGAGACTGACGGGCTCCAGTTTCATAGATGAACCACTACAACAGGTGTGTGTGCGACGTGTCTTTGTGTTGAGTATTTGACCTCCTGTGCTTTTGGCACGTGTCACCAGCAACATGTTTGCACCTTTGACAATGAGAACGATCAAGATTAAATCAGATATCACACATGACCGATGTTCTTTGTCTATAATGCTTTTGATACATTCCCTTGTAGGTATTTCTTTCCCTTCATATGGTACTGTCAGCTCAGCAAAAACTCCAGATTATTAGGTACACCTTGCTAAAACTAATGCAGTTCTGCAATAAACCCTGTGGTTATGAAGATATAAATTACAGGTGCAAATGTCACAAATCATGGACCCTCGGTACATCTTGCATTAAATGGGGTTTGGTTGATCAGATTTCATTCAGAGTCTTTGACCACATAAAAGTCCCAGGTGTAAATGACTCCAAACCCCTCTGGAGCTGGTCAGGGCCACATGGTGACCACATTGAACATAAATGTAAATGCAATAGCTTTTTCAATCTGTGCACAACAACTGCATGGGTGGATATACATAATTCAGTGTGGCTGTTCCAAACCAGGGAGGTAGCAGTGGCTCCTGCTCACCTCACGCCGACGCTGCGTGGCGCATGGTGGTCTCTCTCTCGCTCGTCTGATGCTAAAACCGGGTGTCTCCCTCATCTATAATGTATTTTTAGTGTCAGTCACTGTCTTTACAGTCAGGTAGGCCTGTTTCATCCTCGTGCACCTCGCTGTTGCCTTCTAAATCCTCCTGACTGGAATATTTCTGTCTCCGCCGGGCGTAAGTCTGTAGGGGATCATGCTTTTGGTTGTGTGTGTGAGCGTGTGATCCGTCCGTCCGCGGCTAATCTCAGTGATTCATAATTGTTGAAAAACCTGTTTCATTGACGGTTTATACCGTCATTGACTGCTTATTCATTACTCCTCTCAACCAGGTTCACAGGAAGTGCCCCGGGCTTTGAAGACAATTTTCCCACAAACTTAAATGGCAAAAGAGACATTCGTAAATCAGTGAATACCTTTTTTGACTTCCTCTGTCCACTCATGAGGAAGCATGGCTGAGTGATTGCTCATTAAAAGCATCAGCACTTATGATAATGGGACAACAGCTAAGGAGAGAAGCCGACAGAAGATAACAGGAGGATTATGACCTGGCGACAAGTACTAACACTCCAGACATTTTGGACACCAGCCCACTTTAGTCCCCGTCTGATCCATCAGCTGGCCCAGGTCAGGAACTTCACGGCCTCGAGCCAGAGAGTAGTCATCACTGTCAAACGCTGCATACCTAAAGCCCTAAAGCCTCAGTGTCTTCCGTTCACAGGAAGTTGCTTCCTTGTCTTTTGTGTCATTGGATTTGTTTTCAGCAGGATGTGTGTTACTTAAATCATGAAAGCCTTCAATGCTGTACATATTTGCCCATCTAAACCTTATCAGACATACTGTCCAGAAAAGAAACTGACAAACACTCCTAACAGAAAGTGGAACTGAAAGTTTCTGTACTGTTACACTGCACCAAAGCTCTTCTCATCATGTGGCTTCAGTAAAAGGCCATTGCAGGGCTGGAATGTCATGTTTTTTCACTCTCTGTCCGTCAGTCTGCCGGTAATTGACTCAGAATCTTTTTCAGCTTAACACGTTCACAAATAGATCCTTTAAATGATGGTCAGGCTGTCTGTCGGTGTTGCACACAGGGAAGATGAGCAACAGTTTGTGTTTCCACCCTATCCCGTGGTTACAACACTTCCAGTAGTAGCATGTTTTAGCATGTTCTCAGTAAAGCGGCGTGGCCGGCAGAGTTAAGTGCAGACACAGCAGTTTGTGACGGTCAGATGACACTGACTGCTCCACTATGGTGCTTCTGTTCTCCCTTCCTCCCTGCAAATGCACACTAATCACTTCAGCAGCACGTGAACTTTGAGATCTTGCACAGCTTAACGTGACATCATGTAAACCTGTGTCATGCTCTCTGAAAAGACATTTATGGTCTTGATGTTTCTGGCACATTCTCTTCCTCTTTTCTCTTTTGCACAATAGCAGCCTGTACTTACAGCTAGACTGTTTCATGTTTGCTTGATTTAATCATACTACACAGCTCTATCCCTACTGTATGCATCCGAGTACAATTAAATGATTAAATTACCCAGGTTTCCCGGGACCTAATAGCCCAGTAATCAGTTCTACTAGACACTGACTATCAACAGATTTAATTGTGTTTTATAAAGATTTACTTAATCATCTAGGACTCAAATCTTTTGCTGCATTTAATTAACCCGCTCCTCAATCCCTCTCTTCGCACATTGTTTTTACTAAAAAAATATTTTGTTGTCTCTGTAGGTGATCCAGTTTGCACTGAGAGATTATATCCAGTACTGGTACTACACTCTGAGCGAGGATGAGTCCTTCTTACTGGAGATCAGGCAGACGCTGCAGAATGCCCTCGTCCAGTTTTCTACACGGTACAAAACACACACACACGTTTTCTGTCCTGATATTGAATGTTGTATACCAGGACTGTCAGACACACAGCCCACTGGCCAGAACCAGCCTGCCAAACGGCCCAATCTGGTCCCCTGGATGACTTTGCACACCTAATATTGTTGCATTTGTCAAGGTCAAGAGGTGTCAGGTTTCATGAGCAACTTCATGTAAAACGCTGTCTTGGAGGCTTTTCTACCCTGACCAGAATACACTTCTTTGAAAAACTAAGGAATACTTTTTGTGGTCGTATTTAAAGATATTGAAGGTTGTGCAAAATATTGTCAATCAGCAGATTCAGTACAAAATAATCCATATCAGACTTCTTCCTTAAAACAGTAATAGTCGAACACTATAGTGATAACATTGCCAAAACCATAGATTTGTAAATGGTTTGTAACCAGCGAGATCAATTGTCTGGGCTCTTTGTGGCCCACGAAATAAAATTAGTTTGACACCCCTGTTTTATACAAAGCAAATGTTCTGTGTTTCTTATATTTTAAATTTTCTGACTTATTCCTGTGTGTTCATGTGCCAAGGTCCAAAGAGGTGGACTGGCAGCCTTACTTCACCACTCGCCTGGTGGACGACTTTGCCACCCATTTACGTGTCTTTAGAAAAGCCCAGGATCGCCTCCTCGACAGAGAGGACAAGCAAAGTAAGTATAGACATTCACAGACATGCTCACAGTATGCATCAGTATGTTTGACGTGTCTCCTGAGTTGATTTATCTTGTCTTTGACACTGATAATGATGATGTAGTTCTGAGCGTAATGAGCTTGGTGATCTTTTGGTGGACTGCACAATAAGACTTGATTGCAACTGTGGTGCAGAAAAATTGCTTCATAAAGTTTTTGATGAAGTCAGATAATGAGGCTTTAGACATTAGCGGTGATGATGACAATGACGAAGAGCGATGTCTGAACAGGGGACATAACAGAGGAGCTGGTGGACTCCTTCTTTGAGGCCGAGGTGGAGATGGAGAGGAAGATTTGTCGAGACGTAGTGTGCACTTCACACAAAGATGAAGAAGGTAAACACGCTTCTGTAATGCATCTCGCCTCACAGTTCACACTACCATGAAGAACGTATCACACAAATGTGTTGCTGTTGGAATGCTGTAACTAATAAAAACTAAACACATGCTGTTTGTGTGTGTGTGTGTCAGGTTTTCTTCGGGACTTGTGTGAGTTGCTTCTGTATCTGTTACTACCTCCTGGAGATTTCCACAACAAGAACATGAGATACTTTTTAAGGGTAAGTGCACACACACACAAACACGAAATCTCACTCTCACTTACACAGTCTGTCAAACGATCACAACACATGTGACCTTATTGGTCCGAGATGCAAATATGAGGCGCGAAATCTCATATTCAGTCACACAATATGTCGTACAACCTGTGTTGTTAATTTATCACAGTTGAGCTGCCGGCTTAATGCTGCCACTTTGGCTGCTGTCCAGCCATGAGTATTATTTTCCAACAGCAGGCTCCCAGATAGACTGAAGTGCCGCACCAGACCATGTGAAGCCATCTTTGTAGTGTAAATTGTTGTGAGTGAACCTAAAAATCCTCTGTGGTTTATTATTATTATTGTTTTGGGGTTTTTTAGGAAGTGTTGGCGCGTGGTGTGCTACTTCCTCTGATCAACCAGCTTAGTGACCCAGACTACATCAACCAGTTTGTCATCTGGATGGTGAGAGCTGACACTGACATCCACACTTCCTACATATCAGCCACTGTTTTAGCTTTTTGTGGAAAAGATATCAAAACTATTCAAGAAACAATCAAGAAAGCAAATGAAATACAACAGGAACAGCTTGGGGGCCTGGTACATGTGTTGTGGATATGTAAATGGATGTGATTTTGTACAGATACGGGACTCCAGCTGCAACTATGAAGCCTTTATGAACATCCTGAAACTGACAGACAAGCCTGCAGAGCTGGAAGCCGTTAAGGACAAGGTGCTGGAGGAGCTTCAGTACCTCCGCTCCCTGGACACAGCCGGAGATGGTGGGCACTCACCTTTTCTTACTGACATACAGACACACACACACATGAAACTAATTGGCCCTGCGAGTTAGGCTTTGGTGGTATCAAGGCATTATTGTATACCAGTGTTATAGAAATCGAAGTCAATCGAATCAATTTTTCTGTTTAATAAGGTGTGAGAATATTTCCTCTCTCGACGTGAGCTTGTGGAACGTCGCGAACTCACCTCTGAAACATATTTCCCAGCTAAAATTAAAGATAGACTTTTATCTCCAGCAACTCCGCTTTTATTCATTTATTTATTTTACACAAATAACAGTCATATACTGTAGAGAAAATAGATACCGCCCAATGTGAGTAGGAAGACACAAAGCCCAAATGTAAAAACGCACTGTTTTCATCTCCTCCCTTGATGTCTCTGTCCTTTAGACATCAATGTAATCAAGAACCAGATTAACAGTCTTCTGTTTGTGAAGAAGGTGTGTGAGACCAGGATCCAGAGGCTGCACTCTGGCAAGGTGAGAGACTGCAGCACAACATTATAGTATTAACACCAGAAGATCCACTACAGACATACAGTACAGTAATTGTTGCTGCGATGATAAAACATTGTCTTTAAGTACCGGCTGCTGTTGCTTTAAGTCAGTTTGTTGGTTAAGTTGTATCTTTTGGAGTCAGCCAGACTAAGAATACAGTTTTATCAGCTCTGCTTTGTTTATCAGACTTTATCTCTTCCCTGTGTTGTGTAGGAGGTGGATGCCTTGAAGCTGGCAGCCAACTTTGGCAAGCTGTGTGTTATCCCATTGGATCACATCCTCATCCACAACATAGCCCTGCAGTTCTTCATGGGTAATTCTCAACACGCATCATCACACAAACCACGGATGCCAAACGTCACTGTCGTCATCCCGAGGCCTTAATCCTGAACATTTCTGTTAATCATCTTTATAATCCACAACTTATTCCATTTCTCTAGAATTCATAACCCCAACCTGTCTCGTCATTAGGCGCACTCCTTTTCAGTCCCACACGACCTCGCCAGAGACTTTAAAGGTCACCTCACTTTACAGATCAGATTACGATAGAACGTGTTTTTTGTGTGTGTGCACAAACTAGGAGTCGAGCCAAATTGTGTCAGCTACAAGAGTCTACAGCCTAAACTACACGGTTGGTTCTGTCATTGGAAAAGTTATGTAAAATATGTTTAGATCACCAAAACCTAATTAACTTAATTGTAACTGACCAAAGTTAAAAAAAAAAAAGTGGAAGAAGGAAAGCCACAGTATCATAACCTTCATGTCTTATTTTCATATTAACCAGATGAGTTAACGAAGATTGTGATAGTGAATCTTNAAAAAAAAAAAAGTGGAAGAAGGAAAGCCACAGTATCATAACCTTCATGTCTTATTTTCATATTAACCAGATGAGTTAACGAAGATTGTGATAGTGAATCTTTAGTTACAAGGTAACTCGAAACCACGAGCAGCCAGAGTGCTAAATGTTAAAGTCACTGGCTTGCTTACTATGTATGTATGTGTAAACAAAGTGCTACAGTTGACAGACAGCCACTTTGACACAACTCTTGTGTGTCTGTTGATCCAGACTTCATGCAGGCAGCGGGGGCCCAGGCAGAGCTGTTCTTCTGGCTCACTGTGGAGGGCTACAGGGTGACGGCTCAGCAGCAACTTGAGGCCATGCAGGGCTGGCAGAGAGACGGCAAGAAGCAGCCCAGCGCCACCAAGGGGCTGCTGAAGGCCGCTGCACTGGGTGTCTATGAACAATACCTCTCAGACAAGGTGAGCGGCGTGTAGAGACCACATGTTTCAAGTCAAAAATAATTTCAGTCAGAAAGGACATGAACACTTAGAGACCCACCACAGATCCTTTGTTGTCTCTTTTGGGGGGTGATGGAATATTTAGGGGGAGTAAGAAGGTCAACAGCACACGCCGCATAGAAGTGGGAGACATCATCTGAAAGCTGGGAGCCTGAAGATTAAGCACTGTGTGTCAAGTTTAGTGTAGTTATAAATCTATAATGATCATCATGTTGTCTTTACAAGGGCTGAGAACATTATGAAGGAAGTATCTGATAGCCATCCCCATGTCCAATTATGTCAAACATTTTGGGGTTGATACTATTGGGTACACAGATTTTGAGAATAAATACAAATGGTGAAAAATCCCCCCAAAAAAACAACACATAAAGACAACATGACCTTTGAGAGCACCACAGAAAAATTAATGCTGTGCTTTCGTATCAAAAACTTGTGTCATTTGGAGATTTCTGGAAGAATTGTATATTTCAGCAATTAGATGGTGAGCACTTTTGTTCTGGATACTGCTGAGAAACCCACTTATTGTCAGTATGCCAACAAAAGCCATACATAGTCTGAATGCCCAAGGTCTCTATTTTGTGGTTGCAAAGTCTCATGAGGCTGTGATTATCCTAAAGCTCACAATAGGCCATTTTATACATTGAGGTCAAGTTTCAAAAATGGTCTCACTACAATGAAATGGCTACTATGAGAATACATATCATCACACATTAATATAATTAGGCTCACTGAATTCAGAAGAGTCTAAGCTCTTTGGTCATACCTAAGACACCCTAAGACACTCTTGAGGTGAGAGGCCAAGGGACCATGAGTAGAGTTATTAAACACCTTTACGGTTAAGGTAGCATGACATTGTTGGTACCAGTGGATGCCTTAGGTTGTCTAGTTTCACATGATACCACATTGTGCTAGCTCCAAAAATGAGGGCACCACAGCCTCTTAAATACAGTAATGTCGGCCAGTATCACCAGTGGTCCTGTGGGTCTTTTAGGGCTAACAGTAAAAAAATGTTTTGGTCTCTCTGGGGATCTGAAGGTACTTATATCCTGTGATTTCTCAGTAAATTACAAACAAATTCTCTTGCTTTACAGCACTGCTTTCTGTAGCCTGTGTGGTGGTATATCTTGACAAAGTATCTTCCAACTCTGTCTTCCTTTTTTTCCCCTTCCACAACAGGCATCTCCAAGGGTGCAGGTAGACGAGGCGTCCATAACAGCACTAGGGGAGAGGCTACAGAAAGACGACCCCACGCCAGAGATATTCGATGATATCCAGAGAAATGTACTAAGTCTTTTCTTCACAGTTTTATCTGAATATCAGAGAATTTTATGAATCATTCCAAGATTTTATTTTTACTTATTCGAATAGCTTTCTGTGTCTTGTGTTTGCAAAAAACAAACTTTCTAATCTTTTTCAATGTGCTGTCGTGCCTCTGTTTTCCACCCGTTAACTAATTGTTTCGCACATATTTGTCCCCAGGTGTATGACATGATGCTACGCGATGAGCGCTACTACCCCTCCTTCAAGCAGAGTCCTCTCTACGTCCGCATGCTAGCAGAGCTGGACATGTTGAAAGAGCCAAGCTACCGGGGGTCTGATGACGGCGATGGAGAATCTTTCAATGGCTCTCCCACAGGAAGCATAAATCTGGTAAGTCTTCTTTACTTCCTGTTGCAGGGCTGAGAAAAATGCTGATGTGATGACATGTCCAGCAATGTTTTTGTGAGTCTTCATCAGTGCTGAGTTTGTTACTCAAAAAAAGCCAGCTTCCATGGCCACAGAGGGCTGACGTTTAGTGGGGTGAATGTCCACTAGCTACGTGCTGTTGATCAGAGTTTGTGTTAATGATAGCAAACTGTGTAGTTAAATGGTAACTTGTTTCTTGTGGTTTCAGTCTTTGGACGACCTGTCCAACTCCTGCCATGATGACTCTATGCACCTACATGCCTTCATCTCTGACACAGGTACACACACACACACACACACACACACACACACACACACACAAAATCTTAAATACACTCCACTGGTGAGCGTTATTGCCACAAAGTCTAAAGGCCCAGACACACCAAACCAACTTCAGAGAACTAGCGATGGCAAAAGCCCCCTGCTGCGTTACCTCACACCACCTGTGTCTCAGCCAGACTTCAGCTGACGGCCAACCAGCACATACGTTCTGTGCTTGCGTTAGAGGAAATAACTCCCCACACCAGCAGACAGCGGCCATTTGTAATCGTCTTTCAAAAAGTGAAATCAGAAGACTGTCTTGGCGCTAGTTAGCAAATTAGCGCATTAAGAACACAATGTAGTGTTGAAAGAAGCTTATTATCAGTGCACCAATGACACAATAACACAAACCATCATGAAATGTTTCTGCTCAATGGCTAAAGAAAAGCAATCTCACCTTATGTACCAAGTTTGTTCCGCTCTCACTCCCTCTTGACTTTAGCTCTTTGTTTACTTTCCTCATTTCCTTTTCTCTCCTTGTGCGCTGAGTTGAACTTCCAATGTGAGAGATTTTATTCACCAGTGGCTCCACTGTTGCCGACACCGATTCTTCATTCTGAATCAGCGAAAAAAAGCAGACTAGCACCGACAAGGGCCACCAGTGTTGGACACACTGCAGCGACGAGGGCCACGGATACTCTCCGATGGCCTAACATTGACCGACAGCAGACTGTTGGCTTGGTGTGTCAGGGCCTCAAAAGCTTAAAGGTAGGATCTGGAGGATTTTCAGACAAAACAAAATATAGACATATACAAATGAAATCCTGCTTAATCATCACCTATGGGCTTCTACTCATGTGTGGTGGTGACTCTGTTTGCAGAGCTCCTGCCCTTTAACTGTATTTTGATGTTTTTGTGAGCTCGGACCGCTTCTGGGCAGAGATTTCCCCAGCCAATGAGAGAGCGCAGATGCCGTGCCCGAGCGTGTCCAAGCGTGCACCAGCGTGAGCCTTGCCTGAACCTCTTCTGTGAAGCCTTCTTCCGTACCTCCGGGCTCCGTACACCCGGGAGAGTTGAGCCTGATAGGAGGGGCCAAATTTGAATGTGTGTTTACAAACAGCAACTGGAAAATCCTCCAGACCCTACCTTTAAGGCTGTGTGTTCTCTTTAAATTACTTTGGCACTTTGTTGTTTGATATTAACAACTTTTTGATGCAGGGTTCATGGATAATTCATTAAGGTTTTTAATTTAGATTCTGGCAACTTGTGTATGCATGTCAGGTTTAAAAACATATTTAACTTTCACTTGTGGGCTTTGGCTGTTGTAACAGTTTATGTTGAGAGTCTGTGAAATTGTTGTGTATATCAGGTATCTGTTAGCCCCTGTGTGTCCCTCCCTGCATGTGTGTTCTTTCAACTTTTCACCTCCTGGCTCCATTCAACCATGTCTGCTGTGTCACTTCATACTGTTCCAGTATTCTTTATTTCTTTCATTTTATCACCTTCACTGTTTTTATGTTCTTCCTTTTTCTCCCTCCCTTACCTTTCCTGTCATTCTGTCATTTTTTCCCTCCCTTTTATCTCATTTCCACACCCTCTGCTCTGCATTCTTTCTTTTGCTTGCTTGTACTTCCCCAACACACTTTGAACCTGCACATACTTTTCTTTCCTGTCCCATCTTTCTTTTCTGCTTTCATCCACCCTCCTCATCCTCCATTCCCCTTTATGGATGTATTGCCCGGCGGGGGTAGCTGACGCTTGTCTCCCCGGCTTCTGGGGTGCTGCAGGGGTTTGCAACGACCATGGTAAGACCTACGCGCTGTACGCCATCACCGTGTTTAGACGCAACCATGATGGCAGTGAGGACTGCTGGAAGACGTATCGCCGCTACTCAGACTTCCACGACTTCCATATGAGGATCACTGAACAGGTGTGTGTGTGTGTGAGAGATATGATGTTAGTGTTAAATGTTGAAGTGGGGTTGTTTGAGGTACTTATCCATTCAATGCATTATTTGTTGTCAGACAGCGCTTTCTGACAAGCAACTGAAGCTGTAATATTGCTCTCTTCAATGCCCCCAGACTCCTTTGACAGAAAATGTAATCTTACCTCGGAGAACACGGAAGTTTCTGGTCTACCACTGCCTTGATAAGCTAGTTAGTTTGTGTTATTGAGCGACTTTTGGGTCTGAACTAATGTGGCGTCCACAGCAGTACATTGCTTAGCTTCTTTGCCGTTTAGAAGGTTAGAGGAATATAGCTAAGTTGGAAGATTGATAACACACAAATGTCAAAGAGGGTTCAGTCACAAAGAAGCACATTTGGCAGGCTGGGGGGTTTATATGTAGCAGTGTCATCATGCAGAAACCTGCAACAGATCACGTGGGAAAACATTTTTAAGGGGGCTTGCGATAATAGCATTTTGATACTTAAAAAAAATTGGAATTTGAATACATATGGAAGACTACAAAATCAAAACAGAATAATGGAGTCACCCTGTAAGATTAGCGTTAAAATGTATAGCAACTTGTCATGAGCTTGTTGATCGCCGTCTTAATGTTGCTTATGTTCTGTCGTAGTTTGAGAACCTGACGTCGATCCTCAAGCTGCCAGGGAAGAAGACCTTCAACAACATGGACAGAGACTTCTTGGAGAAGAGAAAAAAAGACCTCAATGCTTACCTACAGGTAATTGTTTTTTCCCACGTTAAGTTTGGAAATTGTGTCAATAAAAATGCATGAGGACCCTGTGAAGACTGCCTTTATTGCTTTGCATCATTTTATTTTGCATCATAGTGTATATGAATAACGTGTATGTGTGTGTGTGTTCTAGTTGCTGCTGAACCCAGAGATGGTGAAGGCCTGTCCAACTCTGATTCCTTATGTCTATGACTTCCTCGAGAACAAGGCCTACAGCAAGGGCAAGGGAGAGTTTGCACGCAAGGTCATTACATTATTTCCAACAAAGAATAAGTGTTCAAGTGTTATTTATTTACTGCCAAAAACAAATTACTCATTTGACTGTTTTTTTTTTAATTCATGTTGTCCTTTTTGTTTTCTTCCCCCATCAGATAGACACATTTGTAAATCCTCTGAGGAGCTCCATGAGAAACGTGTCCAACGCTGTGAAGGCCCTGCCAGACAGTCTGGCTGAGGGCATGACCAAGGTCTCTGATAACATGGGCCGCATGTCAGAGAGACTGGGTCAGGACATCAAACAGTCCATACTCAAGGTAACACCATCATATAGAGTATGTATTTGTTTGTATTTGTTTTCTAATGAAAAGAAAGGAAAGAAAAGCGGTTAACTAGTTATGTTTTGGGTTAATTTTTATTTTATTCCTTTTCTGTTTGATATAGTTTGTTAGCTTTGAAACTAATCACTGGGCTGTGGTCATAATGATTGGACTTCTGACTATCCAGTGTCTTCTGTTTTTCCAGGTGCCTCCACTCCTCCCTAAGACTGACATCGACCCCGAACACTGTCGAGTCTCCGCTCAGCTCGATGACAATGTGAGTCAGCGGGCATGCTGGGAGCTGCGTGTTTATTTTATTTTTTCATTTCCTTATGATTTTAATTATTTAAATGGTTTGAAGTTCATTCATTTGTTTGCCCAGGTGGATGATAACATCCCTCTGAGGGTAATGCTGCTACTGATGGACGAAGTGTTTGACCTGAAGGAGAAAAACCAGTGGCTGCGCAGAAACATTAAGAACCTGCTGCAGCAGCTCATCAGGGCCACATATGGAGACACCATCAACAGGTCAGAGAAACAAAATACACCTGGCAGATAGGCTTGTGCCGGTTTAAAAATTTTCCAACCGGTTTGATTTAAAGCCAAATATCTAACCGAACCGATATATCAAATTATATACCTAATTTTACCACTGGGGGTCGCATTTGAGCTATTTTTCCCAATAAAAGCCCATTATTGGTGTAATGCGCTTCCAATCCACTAGGTGGCAGTAATGCTGTATTAACCGCCAATACACACAAGGTTACACAAGAAGAAGAAGAAGCAGAAGGACACCAAGACGTTAGGGCAAAGACGGTGGATAAACCAGTAATAATAGTAGTAATAGTACAGTATAATATATACTGTATAGTACAGTATTACTCCAGTATCTTTGGTTAGGGCAACAAACTGAATGACTGCTGACTCCCTCGCACTTTTCCCTGCCCCCAATGAAATTTGATCTCTGGCAGCAGCAGCAGACAGCTGAGCGGAGCTGCAGAGTCCCTCTGCAGCCTCTGAGACAAACTAAACGAAACACTTGTAGGCTCCTCCACTTCATTTATAAACAAACATAAACCTTATTAAGTTGTCATAATGCATGTTACAATGCAAGATAAGTTGAATATAGTCCCTTTACACGCCGCTGATGTGAAAAGCTATATTTCAGATGAAACATCTCATGACCTAAGATGCACAGTCAGAACCAGTTCCACCTGAGCAAATGGCACCATGGGATTAAAGTTCTCGGATCACAGGATGTTTGTACACACCTAAACTGCTCACGAGTACACCTATCAGTGCTTCAGAAAGTCGCTCAGGAGTCTTGTACACAACACAAAGAGCAGTAAATAGCGTCACACGGAGCACAGCCTGAATCATCTTTCCTTTATCTCTGTAGAAAAATTGTGGATCATGTGGACTACTTGACCTCACCTGAGCAGGTCGCAGACTACGTCAAGAAGTTCAGGTAACCCCTCCCCTTTTCTTTCAGATAACTCTGATTGAGCAGAGGAAGTATGATTAACCCTCATTGGGTCTGTCTCCGTACAGGGATTCCTACTGGCCCAACGGTATCCTGGCTGAGACACCGCCCCGTCGGGACAAGAGCATCCGCATGAGGACGCGAATAGCTGCCAAGACTAGTCTGCTGGGCATCATGCCAGGTAAGAACATGCACACTTTTTGGGACTGTCTCATCCTGTTCAGGCGTAAATCTAAAGGGCTGTATTTGAGCCAGCAGAACAGTAGGGCTGGGTATCGATACCAGTAGAGGACTTCATTTGATACCCATAATGTGAATGCAGTGGCGTGTAGCATAGCCATACATCCCAACGTTTTGGTGGCATCTCGGCACGCTAATACACTGTGTTCAAATTTACAACACCACAGACTGTGGATTGTAACTGCTTCTGTGAGAGAGTGAGCTTTGCCCAGGTGACAGTTGGTAAGAGTCCACCAGCACATACAGTGACAGCACCAAGTTAGCATGACATGGCTAACGTTACCTAATGTTCTTAACGGGTTTAACGATAGCGAGAAGCTGTTTCAGTGTTGGGTGAGTTTATTGGGACTGTCGAATGGCTCTGTGTTGGATGTGAGCCACTGCTGCTGTGTTAGCTTATGCTAATCGGTCAGACTCTCAGGCTCTGGTGACGGCAGCAACAGAAAGTTTGCTTATATGGTGGGGAAGTCATGACAGACAGCTCAAAAAGCATCGAATGCAGGTATTGTTGGAGTGGAGAAGTTTCGATACTACTTGGTACTGAGTTATTCAGTCAATACCTTAAGTTATTGAGTACCGATACCCAGCCTTACAGAACAGGAAGAAGACACACAGGAAGCTTGTCATATTTACAGTGTTGAGCTCCAATGTCTGTATCAGCAAAAATGAACCCCCTGCGTCCTTGAGAGACTGTGCACACTCCTAACCTCTATATTTCTCTCCCTCCACCAGACGAGCTGAAGCACATCATCGGAGCAGACACCACAAGAAAGGGCATACTCCGCGTCTTTGACATGTTTCAGTACCAACCCATGAACCGTCGGCTAGTCTACGTTTTCCTGGAGGGCTTCTTGGAGACAATGTTCCCCCAGTACAAATTCCCCGAGCTCTTTGTCAAGCTACACTCCCGCTCACCACGCATCCACAGATATAGCCAGAAACTCAAATCCTCCTCCCTCAAGAGGTGACAGGAGAGGTCAGAGGCAGCGGGACATGGGCCGACCGGACACACACAGACTTGAGAGCTAAGAGTGAGAGTCGGGGGGCGGGGCTTTGACGTGAACATCGAGGTATGTGTGTGATTTCTGCCCTTCCACTTCCCTCACACGCTCTTTTCAATAAAAACACTCCAATTCTCCAGCTGATTATTTCTTTCAAGACAGAACTGAAGGACGAACAAGACGCACTCTGCCCTCCTCTCACTCTGTGACACACACACACACACCTGCGCAAACACAAATCCTGTAACTTGCACCAAGACTGGACACAGCAGTCTTTTCTTTTAGTTCAGATATTTTCCTCCTCCTTTTTGGACTTTTTAGTTGTGTTTAGCTTTACCCTGGGCCAATCAATGCTGCTTTCTCCTGGTCCAGAGAGCAGACCACAGATACTGTATTGTTTTTAAACTGCAGGAGTAGATAGCATAGACCCACACCTTGCCTTACCTTCCCGCTTCTGTCTTTCGGCCAGCACTCTTCACCATCTCAGTGACCTGGCCGCTCAGCTGTAGTCAAACTTACCCTCATGCTGTAGACATGTTATCTGCAAAAGCTGCACACTTGTGAACAATATTTTGTTTTCATAGCAACCAAATATGTCAATAGCACTGGGTTAAAAAGGCGCTGTTTTTAAAATGTGACTGAACAAGTATGGGTCGAGAGAGATGATTTAGATTTTTATTGCTTTTTTTTTTTTTTTTTTTTTTCCAGCCTCAGTGCCTCTCTTGAGACACGATTTCTTTTTCTTTCCTTTATCATCTGTACCACCCATGATCCTCAAAGAATAGATCCACGTCCCCTTTAATGCTACTGTCATAACCTGTGATGACCAAAGCTCATGCTGTTCCATACATGTGTGTGCACTGGTTTGATGTCGGGATACTCTGAACATTACTGTGCTTCATATCCTTAATCATGTGAGGAAAGAGAGCGCAGAGTCGACCTTTAAAAGGTGAGGCTGTGAGGACACACTGAAGTGTGATACAGTTGTGGGAGGCTCAGCTCTGGCTGTGCGAGTGCACTATCAAAGAATGTACTCTCTGGTCTAGTGTATTTGGCTCGTGTAGAATTTTGTGTGAATGGGTGTGTGTATGTTTGTGTGTGTGTGTGTTTAGCACGAAGATGCAACCCTCTTCATTCAGAAACTGTGCCAGTGTGAGCTAGTGAACCAGCCTTAACTATATACAGTATATACTGACCAAGAGACGCACGCTAGAGGTAGCTCTCCTTCACTCGACTGAACGTTACAAGGAAATCAAGATAGAGATATGGAGATATATCCCTAATCACTTTTATCCAGAGAAAAAGTCTTTAATTTTGTGCAATATTTTTTTCTTTAATGCATGTGCATTTTGAATCATTGTATACTGAAAACTAGTAATTCATATTGTTTTAATAGTAGAGAACGTTAAAGACGCTTCCCCAGAAATGTCTTCTTGTCCCAACAACTTAACATTCCGTTGTTGTAAAAGTACAATGTTTATTTTACAGACTTGTTTTATAAGTCTGAGATATTTTTTTTGTTTTGTTTTTAATGTGTGGGGGGGTATTTTACACTTATCCTTCACACACTCATACAGACTGTGTTTTGTGGGTATGGACTGGGCAGTGGTCGGGGGTTTTCTGTGTCGCAGCCCGATAATTAGCTCATTGGGCTACAGCTAGTTCAGAGGCGGGCTCAAACAACTGCTTCTTTTTAACTCATAAGTGGCGTTTTATGCATCTAAGCCTGTTCTGTTTAGTGTGAACAGATCTATGTTGTTAACTGACAGCTCGAGGGACCGCCCCATCTCTCCCCTCCTGTCCAAAAGGCTCACATGAGAGCCATGTTGTGGCCAATGGAATCACTGCTAACGAGCACTTACCGTAGCAACTGTGGGAGGGCCTCTCCCATTGGCTGGATGGAGCCCCATTCTGCTGCAGTCATTGGATGGAACTCCCTCGTCTGCTTTGATTTGCTTGCACTGAGCAGCCCTGGTGGACTCTGATTGGCTGAGTAGGAGGACATGAACTGGAGCTGCTTACTGGGAAGTGAATATTTTGTTTGTTCCCGCGTCTACGGAGGTGTCACTTCTAATTTTCTGCACATCTCTCCATACAGGAAGGCTTGTCGTTTTTTTTTAACCCCCAGTATTTATGAATCTATGATAATGAAAATTGTGCATATCTGTGTACAGTATGTGTTAATAGTGTGCCTAAATGTACTGTCAACTCTATTTTCATATTTTTCTTTAACCTAAAAAAAAAATCAATCAGAATGTCATGATCATTTTATGCGACTGAAAATGACTTTAGGGTGTTTTTTTGCATCATGCTTATCAAACTCTTCCTTGTGAGCGATTGTGCTCAGATCAGTATAACACTAATAAAAGGTAACTCAGACTAACTGACCCAGTGTGTGTTTGCTGTCTTCAGTGTGTTTACTTTCTGCATATGTGGTTTGTAAAGATCTGCAGGTTGTGTGTGATTACTGTGATGAAAATGATGTGTGGAAATTTGTTCAGCAGACAAAAGCACCTCATAAAAGACAGACCAATAACTGATGTAAGATAATCTCCTGACTCCCTGCTGTCTACAGTGCAGTCTGTGAGTATTTGTACAGTGAAACACTTTGACTTGTGTTGGACGTAGGGCTGTACCAAGTAGTTTGAAGCTCCAGTCGCAATGGTGGCATTCAAAATTGGAAACTGCACAGCTTTTTCCCTGTGTATTTTCATTCTCCTCTGTTCATTTAAATCCAGTATTTAGGCACAGTTGCAGATAAGATTAGGCAACACCACTATGACAGGATTCCCACAATCATGGGATTTCAAAATCTTGTTTTCCAGGCTTGGAAATGTCATGGAATTTGTGCAGTGAAATTGTTACCGTAATTTTCTGTGGATAACCTTAAATGTATTATCAAAACGGCAAATTCACTTTCTGTGGCTGCTGACGCAACAGGGTGCTAGCATGCGTCGACAGTATGATTTATTGTGTCTCATGATCCTAGGCCCCACTACTTTTAAACTGCACTGCATTTTTGAGATGGTGCAATTCACATGGGCAGCCCAGGGTGTTCAGTTGGTGCCAATGTGCATGTTTTAAATGCTCTGAAAGTAGAGTGTAGTAGTTTGACAGAAGGGGGGGGGGGGGTTTATCCAAACAAATTAAGCAACAGGTTAAAAAATGAAGATGGTTTTAGGTAATGATGTCATACAATTTTATTACACATTTGACGTTTCATTCAAAAACCGCAATAGAAGCCATAATTGGTACAACCCTTGTTGAAAGTCCTGACTGTTGGCTTTAATTTGAGGGTGTTTATATTAGGGCTGCAATGATTAGTAGACTAATAGATGACTAATCGACTACTAAAATAATTGGTGACTATTTTAGTAGTTGACTAATCATTTTGAGTCATTTTTGATAGAAAAGTACTGTAAAAGTACCCCAAAATACTCTTATTGCAGCTTCTTACATTCAAATATTGGCAGCTTTACACTAGGAATGCACCGATCCGATATCTGGATCGAATATCGGCCCCGATATCAAAATAGATGGATCGGGTATCGGAAAATGTAACCTACACCTGAGGCAATCCTTTCCCTTTAAATCTATTGCGATGCGAGCTACGTCATACGTCATGGAGCGAAGGAGAGAATCTGCTGTGTGGAGGTATTTCACACTATTTCAACTACTGTTGCACAATTGTTTATTTTTGTTGAAAATAAATAGTTCATCATTGCATTAATCTGTTTCATCTTGTTTCATTTTATCTTAAGAAAGAGCTGTGTAGTCATCAATGCCTGATGCCTCTAGTCTTTTCTGTTCTACATGTAAAGGTATATAGCTTTTTAGGTCAACCATAGTATCGGATTGGTATCAGGTATCGGCTGATACTCAAAGCCACAGCATCGAGATCGGTATCAAAACTGAAAAAGCTGGATTGGTGCGTCTCTACTTTACACGCTCTCCCATGACGGTGAACTACAACTCTTTGGCTTGAGTACGAAACAAGACATTAGATGACATAATTTTGGGGTTTGGGAGAGACAGACCTACATTTTTCAACATTTTAACACATTTTTCGATAAAATGATTAGTCGACTAATCGAAGAAATAATCGACAGATTAGTCGACAATGAAAATAATCGTTAGTTGCAGCCCTAGTTTATATTCATATCAGGCAAAACAACTAGGAAATTGTAGCCTTAGTGTTGTCCCACTGCACTGTCCTATTTTTTTTTTTAAAGTCTCAAATCTCTTTTCTTCCGCTGATGGATCTCTCTTTGTGGAGCAAAGCCAGCCAGGGTTGGAAATCAGCACCAGCCACGAGCCAAATGCTGATAAAACATGCAAATGACTGCTTCATTTGCTTCACTCACCAGCCAAAAAAAATAATTGAGTGTCTGGGTGATGTAGGAATCCGCCAGCAACAGTGGGAGGTGGACAGAGAAGTTGATTTCCAACCTTGGAGCCAACCCAGCTCAATTTGAAGCCCTGAGCAGGACAGACAAGTGAGTGATGAGTGTGTGTTCTTATAGGCGAGGGGATCACTTTCCCTGCTGGTGTTTAAATTACCTTACATACCTAATAAATGGAGTGTTATGTAACAATGCTGCTGTGGTCAAACACTCATGTTGTCCTGATGATGGTACCTAAAGTAAGATTTTGCTTGTACATATAAATAAACTTGCAATCTAGGGAATTAGTATTTTTGAAAATGTGTTTTTATGCATGACAGTCACCTTTTTGATTAAATATATAATCTTCCATTTTTAATTCATTTCCAATATTGCAGGATGCTTGGTCCATCCAAACAATGCCAACGTGCCAACTATAGTGCAAAGACAGCATCTCTTTTCTAGACTCAAGAGCAGCTTCTTTAACCTTGTGTCCTATTGTCCATAAATATCTGCACACCCTTGCAGTCCATGTTTGAGCCATCAAATGTTCATTCGTGCTGTCGTGACTTCCCCAAACAGCCTTCACGTCTTCCTCTGCGCTCTTCCTACTGGGTCTGCGATGACGACAACCCCCCATGAAGCCAGACCTTAAAGATAAAACACAGGTGTGTATTTATTATTTCAAAAGACATTCACAAGTGATGTTACACCTACAAGTGCAGAGAGGTCTTACTGGCAGCAAATACAAGCTGTGCCACTGTCCCAATAGAGGTAGTTCCACCTTGTCGCATCACTCTCCGGGCTGCACTGAACACATACGCTCCGGACAGGACCAAACCTCCGCCGGAGATGAGCCGACAGCTCCAGCAGCTCCTAAACATCTGGTCGGGTTTTGACACGGGGGTGCCTGTTCCTCCTGGGACTGTTGACATTGTACCACAGCGTGTGTGCTAATGCTAATGCTAATGCCAATGTACTTCCTGGTTAAAAACGCACCAAGACGTCAGACAAACATGAAAATAAATAAGAGCCCGCTTCTCAAATACGTCCTCATGTGTTTAAACAATTAGTCCACATGAGGAAGGAAGTTACAACCAAAAGTTTGTCTCAGGTTCTGCTCATGCCGGGCTGTAGAAAGGTCAGACTTGTGAACTACTTCCGGGGTATTCAGCATTGTTTCCTGTGTTGTCCTTTCAAAATAAAAGTTTGTTTATGTCTCGCTGCACGGTTGCCGCTAGTTCTGTGAATAAGCTGTCTTCTGTTAGTCGTTCAGGGCGTGTACACAAGTATTTGGAAATGTACCCTATAGACCTACTGCAAAAACTACGATCATGTAGATCCAGATTAGTGAATTAAACACAACTATAAATCGCAGGAGGGGTTGCTGAGTCAGGAGTAGGACTTCTGACCTCTGTTATGGTGTAACTAGTCCATATGGGAAACATCGGTTCCTGTCTCTCAGGGAAGAAACAATGTTTTTGTTCATTGTCGTTTTTGTCAGTCTCTTTTTTACTTCGGCTATTGGTCAATCAGAGCCCGTTGTGGACTCCTCGTATGTTGCTGCTGTGTATGAGCACAACTTAATCCTGAACCCGGAGCCCCATGTCCCCCTGTCCCGCTCCGCAGCCCTGCAGCATATGCAGAAAAATCTGGATGTCTACGAGGAGCAGGCAGCCCGGGCTGCTCAGCAGGTATGGTCAGGTTAGGTGAGAGTTATAAATGTTTATTAGACAAAGAAACAATTGTGGTTATTGCTAATTTCATAAATAACTCTCCTCTGTTAAGTCATTATCAGTATTCCTCAGAATTATATGCTTAAAGGTAAGGGGTAAAAAAGCTTTCATAATGAACTTCAGTTGGCTTTAAAGGACGAAGACTCAAAGCCAAACTTTGTCCTGCATGTTACAGATTTTCTTGACGATATTTTTGGCTGAACCAGTAAAACTTAACATGATTGTTAACTGTTAACTCTCTATTTTTTGGTCCTTGGACCCTTTATGTAAAGTCTCAGATGTCACCAAGGTCGTAGGTTTGGTTTCCACATTGGAGGGGGCCCATATGAAACAGGGGGATTTGGGCCTCTGCTAGAATATTTTGAGCATTAATGCATCAATTTATGGTGCAAATGTATTTAATTTTGTCACAGTAAAAGACCTCCACTACTTTTATGTCTTTAATGGGCAGGGGGGGAATTGCTCATTCTAAATATTGAGGGAGACATGTAAGTAAAATTTATTTATATAGTGCTTTTTGCAGACATAGGTCACAAAGTGCTTCACAAGGACAATATACAACAAGAAACAAATCATCGAGACAAAGTGACGATGTGAGTCATGTCGTGAAAAGTGTTCAACCAGCAAAACTATTTGTCACACACACGAGAATGAAAGGAGAACAGCTCTGGCACATACAAGTTACCTCAAACGCCTGAATGCTGCATGTCTCCTGCATCTCCTCTGAAATAACAACATGGCACCAAAACAGCAGCAATGAAAGTTCTTAATGATGTCATCAGTGCTCTGGATGATAAACAGCATTGTGTGTCCCTCTTTATTGACCTGTCGAAGGCCTTTGACACAGTTGACCATGACATTATGAAACAAAGATTAGTCAACATAGGTTTGTCTGACATGGCAGTGGGTTGGTTCAGTAACTACCTCTCAGATAGAACACAATGTATGCAAATTGAGGGTATGACATCTGATAAGCTGAGTATCCACAAGGGGGTGCCACAGGGCTCAATTCTTGGACCTCTCCTCTTTGCTATTTATATAAATAACATTGGTAAAGGTGTAGAAAATGCTAAATTTCGCATTTATGCAGATGACACAATAATGTACTCTTGTGCATCAACATTAGAAAAGGCTTTTGAAAAACTTCAAAGTGCTTTTACTAGTTTACAAGTGCAGCTGTGTCAGCTAAAACTTGTCTTGAATGCAGACAAGACCAAGCTGATGGTATTTACCAGGTCAAAGAAAGAGCCCCAATCTTTACCTCAGATTACCACAATGCAGGACAAATCCATAGAACGAGTATCATTCTATAATCTTAACTTTGATTTTCATATTGAGTCCCTGGTAAAAAAAAAAAAAAAAGCTCAGACTTAAATTAGGCTTTTATTTTCGCAATAAATCATGTTTTTCTTTTGAGGTGAGAAAACGACTTGTTTCTGCCACTTTTCTTCCTATGGTGGATTATGGAGACATTCTGTACATGCATGCATCTGTGGCTTCGTTGCATCTGCTGGACTCTGTATATCATGGTGCCCTGAGGTTTGTGACAAACTGCAAATCGCTAACTCACCACTGTATTCTTTATCAGAAAGTGGGATGGCCATCCCTTACTTTACGCAGGCTGAGTCACTGGTTTGTTTTTATTTATAAAGCAATATTGAAACAGCTTCCAAGCTATTTATGTACATACATTGTCCAGCAGACAAACACAAGTTACTGTCTACGCTCACAAAAGTTGTTTTTACTGAATGTAAAAAACACTCGTAGCTACTGAGTTTGGTAAAAAGGCGTTTCAGTTCGCAGCCCCTATGGCGTGGAATGAGCTCCAGAAGGACTTGAAATTACAGGAGCTCATCTCTTTAAGTGTTTTTTAAACAATAGTTAAAGGTAGAGCAGGTGTTGAAATATGCAACTGCCTCTCTTCATGCCTAGCACACATCATTTGTTGTTGTTTTTTTATATTGTTTATATATTTTATACAGTACACTTGCCTGTAAAATATTGTAACTGTGTGCATCTGTAATGATTTAATGTGTGTCTGTAACTTTTGCTGCCTTCTTGGCCAGGTCCCTCTTGAAAAAGAGATTCTTAATCTCAGCGAAGCAAACCTGGATAAATAAATGTTAAATAAATAAAATAAGCCTATGGACGTCTCTGCTGTTGTTACTTGCTATGCTGTGCACAATATTTAACACTTGCCCACACTCAGATCATAACCAGAGACCACTGAATTTAAGATTCAAGAACTATTTGATTTTTGACACAAGTCACTAAAAAAAGCCCAGTCAGGATATTATAAATGTGATGGCAGGGTGCTTATGAGGGTGGGCATATATTACTGCAAACGAATCAGTGTTCCCAAGTTAACTTGGTAACCAGGAGTGCTTGTTTTTCTCTTTGTTCTCACATAAAGAAGCACATTTAATGTCACACACTTCATGACTACAGTAGAGTAATGAAGATTGTCTCATCTCTGTACTCTGTCCTCATCTTCCCTCAATCAGGGAGCCCAGATCCTGGTGTTTCCAGAAGACGGTATTCATGGTTTCAACTACAGCCGTTCGTCCATCTCTGGCTACTTAGAAACCATTCCTGACCCCCAGCAGGAGAGCTGGAACCCCTGCACAGAGCCGGGCAGATACAACAACACTGAGGTGCACAATCACACTTCTAGACTTAAAGTTGTTACTGAACAGGCACTCTGACATGTGATACACTGACATGAAGACACCACTATGCTGCTCAGAGCCTTCACTCATGCAACACCAGTCTGTGAATTCTACAGGTTCTCCAGCGGTTGAGCTGTATGGCCCATCGTTACAACCTCTATGTGGTGGCCAACATGGCCGACCTGCAGCCCTGCCCCCTGAAGACTGACCCCTCCTCCTCCTGTCCCCCTGATGGACGCTGGCAGTTCAACACCAACGTGGTTTTCAGGTGCAGTGCAGACCTTAAATTAGAAATAGTGTAACTGAAATCCAGCAGGTGCACCTATACATCATTTCCAAGTAAACTCTTTTTTCTTACAGCTCAGATGGCCTGCTGGTGGCGCGCTACCATAAATACAACCTCTACTTTGAGAAGGCCTTTGACACACCGCCTCAACCTGAGATCATAACGTTTGAGACACCTTTTGCTGGAAGGTTTGGCCTCATGATCTGCTTTGACATCCTGTTCCATGATCCCACAATTGTCCTAGTGGAGAAGGTAAAAAACAGCCGCTCAAATTCTCTACCCAGTTCTACATTCCTGTGTTTAGTCTCCTCTTTTCCTGACATTGGCCTCTCCTTTAGGGTGTGCGTCAGCTGATCTACCCCACAGCCTGGATGAACCAGCTCCCCCTATTGGACACAATCCAGTTCCAGCGGGCGTTCAGCTTGGGTGCTAATGTCACCTTACTAGCAGCCAACATCCGTAGCGACCGACTGATCATGACAGGAAGTGGCATCTACACCCCCTTCTCTGCCACTTACTACCACGCCCAGAAAGGAGACCCAGAGGAGGGCAGGCTGCTGGTGGCCAAGGTGCCAGTGTTAGACCCAATGTGGGTGGGGCGGAGTGGAACCACAGGGGAGGGTGTAGTTAGTAGTCAGTCCACATCATCTACACTTAAAGACTCTGGATACTGTTACCAAGAGAGCTGTTTTAATTCTCCTCCTCCTGAAACTGCTCCATCAGTTCCTCCCTCATCCACTACCTTCATCTCATCCATGATGTACGACCCATTCACATTTGTCCTCTTAAACCAGACAGAGGGTGAAGTGAATGTGTGTAATGGCACATTTTGTTGTCACCTGCAGTACCGGAGGTTTCCACAGGGTGGCAGTGAAGAGCTCTACGCATTAGGAGCATTTGCTGGAACACACACTGTCAACGGACGCTACGCCCTGCAGGTATGAATGACAATAAGTTTGAATATTTCAAAGCTGCTTTTTGAGACTCTTGTCACATGTATCATATCTGTGTTGCAGGTGTGTGCACTGGTCCGCTGTGCAGGGTTGGACATCAGTTCCTGTGGACAGGAAGTGGAAGAGGCTGAATCTAAAATGGACTTCACGTTGGAGGGGAAGTTTGGGACCAGATATGTGTACCCTTCAGTCTTAGCTAGTGAGCTGGTCCTGGAGCAGCCTGAGCATCTGGAAACAGCTGCAGATGACACAGTGACCATGAGACACTCGAACATGACTGGTGGGCTGCTCACTGCCTGTCTGTACGGACGAATGTATCACCTGGACAATGAGTGAACTGCTTAGGAATAGATGGGTGTGGCAGGAGAAAAATGACAAATACATTTTAAAAACTGATTTATCAAAATAAGACGGGTTGAGTTGTCACACATTTGTCTTTTGTCATATACACTACTTATGTGTGTGAGTGACAGCTGCCAATGTTTTCTATGATAGCTCAAAGAACTCTGAATAAAAACACAATCTGTCCAGGCAGTCCAGTCGGTCTGTGTCATTCCTTCCTCACATGTAGATCGCAGTAGCCCAGAATGCAAAAAGGCAAAGGAGTACGCCCTCTCTCACCAGGAGATGGAAGCTTTATGAGCTGAAATAGAGAAGCTTAAATAATTGATGCGGGCTCCACCTACCTTGCTTACCCCTCAGGCAGTTGCCCGGGATTCACATTAGGATGGGGATGATGTAATGTTATCAAGGACTTCAAATTCACCTCAAAGTTTCAAGGCTGTGAAGGCGTGTTTAGCCCAAGGAAGGATTTAAAAGACTTGGACATACTTTGAGGGTTCTCGGACAACTGCAGACTTGCACCTGTCAGGTGGACGTGCACACAGTTCCCTATGTACTACAACTGAAGGTCCACAAATGTGTTCAACACATGCACATTTCCCAATCTGCACTTCACTGAATTGGTGGCCGTTATGCACCAAATTGTTGTTCATCAACTGCCAAAAAAAAAACATCGGAAAGAAAATGGTGACCTCAGGATGGCAAGAAGAGCTCCTGTGATTGGTGTTTTTAGCTGAACAATAAGCAAACTGCAAAAAGAGACAATACAGTGTGCAACCGCTGAATGACAGTAGGACCAGGGATGGCGATTACAATACAATGGTGCAACACGTGAGAAGCATTGATGAGGAACATGCACAGTCAGCATCACAAATTTTGGGCTGCACATGGACCTCCACTGAGCAGGGGGAGGGATCCTGCCCACTGTGGGTGACACTGTGTGCAGCCCTGGCTAAAGCTGGGGTATTGTGGTGTTTCAATGGACTCTTGCATTCCCACATTTTCAAGTTCCAGCGTTTTGAAGTTAGTCACTGTACCAGAAGTGTGGCTGCATTCTGGGCGGCAGTCAGGGGGATGGCACTAACAGAGATCTGTGTGGCAGTTTCCTGGACAGCAACTTGCACTTTCTCAAGGTTTTATGGTTCTGTGAACTCCTGAATGACTACCAGTCAGAACCTCTTGGGGCAAGGAGACTGTCAGAGGCTGAATGTATGCTACCACATGGTATTCATAGCTTACACGTCACATATGTGAGATCTCGACATGGGTGGAGCACGATGAGACATGTCATTTTGTTTACAGCCGCTGGCAGTCATCCAGGAACTCACAGAACCACGGTTATACCTGCGTAACTTCTGAAAAGTATCTGAAAATAAGACAAAACTACCTCTGTGAATGTGGACCCAGATTATACAGTAAACACAACACTATCTCACAAGGGGAGATTCTTATTAACTTAAAACCAAAAAAATCTGCTAAATCGACTCTGTTTACCTCAGCCGAAAGTAGAACCATCAAGGTTTTATTGGGTAGTGTGAACAGGTCTGTCTGGTTTACAACATTTGTGTCTGTCAGGGGAGACTGGAGCGATGTTTTTGGTTGTTGTTGTCAGTTTTTCTTTAATGTTGCCCGTTGGTCAAACAGAACCCATCGTGGACTCTTCTTATGTTGCTGCTGTGTATGAGCACAACTTAATCCTGAACCCGGAGTCTCGTGTTGCCCTGTCCCGCGCCGCTGCCCTGCAGCATATGCAGAAAAACCTGGATATCTATGAGGAGCAGGCAGCCCGGGCTGCTCAGCAGGTACGGTCAGGTCAGGAGAGAGTTATAGATGTTCAGTTTTTCAGCCAAAAAAATAATCTTGCTTATTGCTCACCGTGGTGACACTGACAGTTAAATTTGTTACAGATTAGAAACTTCCTGCATGTCACGGTTGTTGTTAGTTTATGACTTAAACTTTCACTGTTGTGGTCCTTTAAATAAAGTCTCAGGTGTCACTGCTGTTGTCACTTGCTCCAAATTGCAGAATATTTAAAAGTTACTACAGCTTGGATCATAACCAGGGACCACTAACTGTTTATGTTTGATCAGTGGCACAACCAAAGTAGGGATGGGTGGATTTAATGTATCACAGTTTATGACGGAGGAATGATTAAGCTTGTCTCATCTCTGTACTCTGCCCTCATCTTCCCTTGGTCAGGGAGCCCAGATCCTGGTGTTTCCAGAAGACGGTATTCATGGTTTCAACTACAGCCGTTCATCCATCTCTGGCTACTTAGAAACCATTCCTGACCCCCAGCAGGAGAGCTGGAACCCCTGCACAGAGCCGGGAAGATACAACAACAACACTGAGGTGCACAATCACACTTCTAGATTTAAAGTTGTTATTGAACAGGCACTCTGACATGTGATATACTGACATGAAGACACCACTATGCTGCTCAGAGCCTTCACTCATGCAATACCAGTTTGTGAATATCAGTCACATTTGAGTGTGGTTGTGTTAAACAGGTTCTCCAGCGGTTGAGCTGTATGGCCCGTCGTTACAACCTCTATGTGGTGGCCAACATGCCTGACCTGCAGCCCTGCCCGCTGAAGACTGACCCCTCCTCCTCCTCCTGTCCCCCTGATGGACGCTGGCAGTTCAACACCAACGTGGTTTTCAGGTGCAGTGTAGACCTTAAAATAGAAATAGTGTAGCTGAAGTCAGGCAAGAACACCAATAGAAATAGTGTAGCTGAAGTCAGGCAAGAACACCAATAAATAATTTCCTAGTCTGTGTGAACTGTTCACAGAATCTTTTTTCCTACAGCTCAGATGGCCTGCTGGTGGCGCGCTACCATAAACACAACCTCTACTTTGAGGAATCCTTTGACACACCGCCTCAACCTGAGATCATAATGTTTGATACACCTTTTGCTGGAAAATTTGGCCTCATGACCTGTTTTGACATCCTGTTCCATGATCCCACAATTGCCCTGGTGGAGAAGGTAAAAAATTCTGTACCCAGTTCTACATTCCTGTGTTTGGTCTTCTCTTTTCCCGACATTGGCCTCTCCTTTTAGGGTGTGCGTCAGCTGGTTTTTCCTACAGCCTGGATGAATGCACTCCCCCTACTGGACTCTGTCCAGTTCCAGTGGGCGTTCAGCTTGGGTGCCAATGTCACCCTGCTTGCAGCCAACCTGCGTCACAACCACTTGAATATAACAGGAAGTGGCATCTACACCCCCTTCTCTGCCACTTACTACCATGCCCAGAAAGGAGACCCAGAGGAGGGCAAGCTGCTGGTGGCCAAGGTGCCTGTGTTAGACCCACTGTGGGTGGGGCGGAGTGGGACCACAGGGGAGGGGGTAGTTAGTAGTCAGTCCACATCATCTACACCTACAGTCTCTGGATACTGTCACCAAGAGAGCTGTTTTGATTCTCCTCCTCCTGAAACTGCCTCATCAGTTCCTCCCTCCTCATCCACCTTCATCTCATCCATGATGTACGATCCATTTACATTTGTCCTCTTAAATGAGACAGAGGGTGAATTGAACGTGTGTGATGGCACATTTTGTTGTCACCTGCAGTACCAGCGGCTACCACATGGTGGCAGTGAAGAGCTCTATGCATTAGGTTTGTTTGCTGGAACACACAAACGCTATGCCCTGCAGGTATGAATGACAATAATTTTGAATATTTTAATGCTGCTTTTTGAGACTCTTGACACATGTATCATATCTGTGTTGCAGGTGTGTGCACTGGTCCGCTGTGCAGGGTTGGACATCAGTTCCTGTGGACAGGGAGTGGAAGAGGCTGAATCTAAAATGGACTTCACGTTGGAGGGGAAGTTTGGGACCAGATATGTGTACCCTTCAGTCTTAGCTAGTGAGCTGGTCCTGGAGCAGCCTGAGCATCTGGAAACAGCTGCAGATGGCACAGTGACCATGAGACACTCGAACATGACTGGTGGGCTGCTCACTGCCTGTCTGTACGGACGAATGTATCACCTGGACAATGAGTGAACTGCTTTGGAATAGATGGGTGTGTCAGAAGAACAATGTCAAATACAGTTTTAATACTGATTTATAAAACCACATATAAGTGTGTGTGTGGTTGACAGTGTCTTCTATGATCGCTGAAAGAACTCTGAATAAAAACACAATCTGTCCAGGCAGTCCAGTAGTTCTGTTTTATTCCTTCCTGACTGCCTGCGTCAGCTTTATGAGCTTCACTTACCTCACTAACCCTTTAGGTAGTTGCCTGGGATTCACATGAGGATGGGGATGATGTAATGTCATGAAGGCCTTCAAATTCATTTCTAAGTTTCAAGGCTGTGAAGATGCATTTAGCCTCAGGGAGGATCCATCCCTTTAAGGGCTATATCATACAGTCTATACATACTTTTGGCTTGGACAACCTCAGACATGACATGCATGCACTTCAGTTCATACTACAATTGACCCTTCACTAAGTCCGGCCCCCATGTACAGACTGGCCAATCATAACATAGCACTGGACCTTCCCAGACCAGGGTCCAACAACTACACAGCTGTGCTCCATTAACTCTGATCATCATTTCAGATTTCCTTCATTTTCAGGCTTTCAAGAACCAGTTATGGGTTCTTGAGGCAAATTTGTTCCTCATGAGGAGAGGCATCTCTGTGCAAAGTTTCATGTCTCTACAACATACGGGGCATGAGATATGCCCATTCAAAGTTTGCAATTTCAATCGGTTGCTATAGCGCCCCCCTTTGGCCAATTGGCCCTCTACCAATGCGCCAAATTTCACATGGATTGACCAAGTCAGTGAGGAGAAAAACGTGGAACAGACACACATAGACACACACAGACAGAGTTTTCGTCATTATATAGTAAGATATAGTAAGATAACAGTGAAAAAACAGACTGATCCTGCTGTACAGGAACCAGGGAAGGGAAGCAGGGAAACTTTGCTGATATTCAACCAGCTGTGTGTCATCGCAGTGTGTGCAGGTGAACGTTGTTTGACTTCCCCCGGAGATCCCTGCCGGACTGGCGGCGGAGTTCCGGGTGCTGGCAGCATCAGGGGGGCAAAGCCAAACACCGTTCATCTGCACACACTGCGATGCCACACAGCTGGTTCAATATCAGTGAAGATTCACTTTATATTCATTATCTTCTGTGGCGATCAGCAGTGATGTGGTGGTTCACTTTGACACTCTACACAGAAATATATTGGAGTAAAAGTAAACATTACATTTTATTTAGGAAATGTAGTGGAGTGAAGGTGACAGTTGACAGAAATATAAAAACTCAAGTAAAATACAGATTACAAAGTATCATTACTTTGTTACATGACACCACTGCTATGAATGTGTACCTAGATGTATACAGTAAACATGACACAACTTCACAAGTAGAGCTTCTTATTGACTTTAAACCAAACAAATCAGCTAAGTCAACCCTGTTTACCTCAGCTGGTCTATTGTTTAACATTTACTGGTCTGTCTGGTTTATAACATTAGTGCCAGTCAGGGAAGACGGGAGCAATGTTTTTGGTTGTTGTTGCCAGTTTTTCTTTAATGTTGGCCGTTGGTCAAACAAAACCCATCACGGATTCCTCGTACGTTGCTGCTGTGTATGAGCACAACGTAATCCTGAACCCAGAGTCTCATGTGACCGTGTCCCGCCAGGCTGCCCTGCAGCATATGCAGAAAAACCTGGATATCTACGAGAAGCAGACAGCCCGAGCTGCTCAGCAGGTATGGTCAGGTTAGAAGAGAGAGTTATAGATATTTAGTTTTTCAGCCAAATAAAAAAATGTTGATTGCTTACTTCAGTTAGAGTGACAGTCGAACTTGTTACAGTATTAGGGACTCCCAGCATGTCACAGTTTTTGTTAATAATTCTGTATTTTCTACGTTATATTCCACCCCATAGTTATGCATCGTAAGGAGACAAAATTGATTAACAACAAGGGTTATTTTTTGGTGGAGCTTTCCTAAAAAAAAAATCTGCACACTGGCTGTATGTTCTCAGTCCGTTCTTTCTTAAGTTCCTTATCAGTGAACTATTAAGGCTCCTGAGTGGCTGGCTAGCCTGTCACTAATGTGGGGCTCTGTCCATCAGCAGGTATGTCCTCAGTACGTCTCTGAATCTGAGTCATTCAGTTCATCGTCCACAGTGACAGAGAACAGCAGACACTCTGGTCTGCAGTGGAAGGCTTGGTCAGGCCTCAGAAAAGGAAGGGCCCATCCATACATTGTCATCTGCTTATCTAGGGCTTAGAGCAGGGCAGCAGGCTGAGCAAAGTACTCTGGACATCCCAATCCCCAGCAATGCTTTCCAGCTCCTCCTGTTGGACCCTAATGCATTCTCAGGCCAGATGAGATATATGATCCTACCAGCGTGTTCTGGGTTTGCCTCAGGGACTCCTACCTGTTGGATGCTCATTCAACACCTCTGGCTGGAGACTGGTAGAGTAATGGAGCTTGTCTCATGTCTATACTCTGCTCTCATCTTCCCTTGGTCAGGGAGCCCAGATCCTGGTGTTTCCAGAAGAAGGTATTCGGGGTTTCGAATTCAGCCGTTCATCCATCTCTGGCTACTTAGAAACCATCCCTGACCCCCAGCAGGAGAGCTGGAACCCCTGCACAGAGCCGGGCAGATACAACAAAGAGCTGGAACCCCTGCACAGAGCCGGGCAGATACAACAACACTGAGGTGCACAATCGTATTTCAAGATTTAAAGTTGTTATTGAACAGGCATTCTGACATGATATACTGACATGAAGACACCACTATGCTGCTCAGAGCCTTCACTCATACATCAGTCTGTGAATTTTACAGGTTCTCCAGCGGTTGAGCTGTATGGCCCGTCGTTACAACCTCTATGTGGTGGCCAACGTGGCTGACCTGCAGCCCTGCCCCATGAAAACTGACCCCTCCTCCTCCTGTCCCCCTGATGGACGCTGGCAGTTCAACACCAACGTGGTTTTCAGGTGCAGTGTAGACCTTAAAATAGAAATAGTGTAGCTGAAGTCAGGAAAGAACACCAATAAATAATTTCCTAGTCTGTGTGAACTGTTCACAGAACCTTTTTTATTACAGCTCAGATGGCCTGCTGGTGGCGCGCTACCATAAACACAACCTCTTCTTTGAGGAAGCCTTCGACACACCGCCTCAACCTGAGATCATAACGTTTGAGACACCTTTTGCTGGAAAATTTGGCCTCATGATCTGCTTTGACATCCTGTTCCATGATCCCACAATTGCCCTGGTGGAGAAGGTAAAAAACAGCTGCTCAAATTCTGTTTTCAACTCTATATTCCTGTGTTTGGTCTTCTCTTGTCCTGACATTGGCCTCTCCTTTTAGGGTGTGCGTCAACTGGTTTTTCCTACAGCCTGGTTGAATGCACTCCCCCTACTGGACTCTGTCCAATTCCAGCGGGCATTCAGCTTGGGTGCCAATGTCACCCTGCTAGCGGCCAATCTGCGTAACAACCGAATGAACATGAGAGGAAGTGGCATCTACACCCCCTTCTCTGCCACTTACTACCACGCCCAGAAAGGAGACCCAGTGGAGGGCAGGCTGCTGGTGGCCAGGGTGCCAGTGTTAGACCCACTGTGGATGGGGCGGAGTGGAACCACAGGGGAGGGGGTAGTTAGTAGTCAGTCCACATCATCTACACCTACAGACTCTGGAAACTGTCACCAAGAGAGCTGTGTTGATCCTCCTCCTGAAACAGCTCCATCAGTTCCTCCCTCCTCCGCCACCTTCATCTCATCCATGCTGGGTGACCCATTTACGTTTGTCCTCTTAAACCAGACAGAGGGTGAAGTGAACGTCTGTAATGGCACATTTTGTTGTCACCTGCAGTACCGGAGGTTTCCACAGGGCAGCAGTGAAGAGATCTACGCATTTGGAGCATTTGCTGGAAAACACACACTGTTTGGTCGCTGGGCCCTGCGGGTATGAATGACAATAAGTTTGAATATTTCAAAGCTGCTTTTTGAGACTCTTGACACATGTATCATATCTGTGTTGCAGGTGTGTGCACTGGTCCGCTGTGCAGGGTTGGACATCAGTTCCTGTGGACAGGGAGTGGAAGAGGCTGAATCTAAAATGGACTTCACGTTGGAGGGGAAGTTTGGGACCAGATATGTGTACCCTTCAGTCTTAGCTAGTGAGCTGGTCCTGGAGCAGCCTGAGCATCTGGAAACAGCTGCAGATGGCACAGTGACCATGAGACACTCGAACATGACTGGTGGGCTGCTCACTGCCTGTCTGT
>NC_065527.1:13160637-13168612 GCF_006386435.1 Epinephelus moara
GAGGGATTCATTACAATATCGTAACATGGCTTAGATTTCTAAATAAACATTCACCTTGTCGCTAGATAGACCTACTCCTGAAAAACCCGTGCGCAAGGCTTTTTGTCCCTACGAGGCCACTGTCATTTACCCGATGGGAGGGGTGAGCGAGTGAGCCCTGCAATCTAGAATTTGACCACTGATGTCACTGTTTTCAACCCATTTTACACACTGGCCCTTTAAAGCATTGATGTGGGCTCCACTTACCTCACTAACCCTTTAGGTAGTTGCCTGGGATTCGCGTGAGGATGAGGATATGCCACCAGGGCCATCAAGGGAACTCATTTCTAAGTTTCAAGGATGTGAAGACAGCACGCTGAGCAAAGTACTCTGGACATCCCTCTCCCCAACAATGCTTTCCAGCTCCTCCTGGGGGACCCCGAAGGCGTTCCGGGTGAGACGAGATCTATAATCCAACCAGTGTGTTCTGGGTTTGGGCTGGGGCCTCCTACCTGTTGGATGTTCCATGAACATCTCTGACTAGAAACGCCCAGGAAGCATCCTAATCAGATGCCAGATCCACCTCCACCGGCCCTTTTTGGCATAAAGGAGCAGCAGCTCTACTCCACGCGCCTTCCAGTTGTCTGCGCTTCTCACCCTGTCTCTAAGGCTGAGACCAGTCAACCTTCAGAGGAAACTCGTTTCGGCTGCTTGTATCCACAATCTCATTCTTTCAGTGACTACCCAAAGCTTATGACAAAGACAAGATGAACTGATAAATCAAGGGCTCCGTCATCACAACGGACCGGCCATTGTCATCACTGCTCATGCTGCACCAATCTGCCTGTCCATCCTGTGTTCAACTTTACCCTTGAGGTCAGTAACAGTGCCTGTGGAGTGGCAGACAGGGATGATGGTTTACATTTTTTAAAAATGGGACAAAAGGATGTGCTCAAATTATTGGAGAATCACACTGCTCAGCCTTCCTGGGGGAGTTTATTCCATGGTGCCGGAAAGGAGGCTCCAAATAGCTGTCGAACCTCAGATTCAGGAGGAGCAAAGCAGATTCCATTTTGGCCATGAAACAGTGGTTCTGATTGCTTTATTAACTGTAACCTCCAGCATGCACTGGGGCGGCTTACAGCTGAATATGAAGCGGTCAAAGTGAGAGTCAACACCCTCAGTCTTAGGCCATATTTTTCTGCTGAAAAATGGTGGATCTCTCTCTCTGGGTTGGGAGTGAGTTACCACCCTAAGTGAAGGAGTTAAACTAACTCGGGGTCTTGTTCATGAGTGAGGGTAAAATAAGCAGAATTCCAGATATGAGGTATTATACCAGTGGAGACTGAAATATAAAATATGTGTCTTATTTATTTGCTCAGTAATAAATGTGGTGGAACGCTGATAATGATCTAAGCAAAATGCAAATCCTTTTTCTAAACTGCATCATCATTCAAACTGTGAGTGTACCTCAGCAGAATATGGGTGCATGACAGCCACCCATCCACACAGAAAGTTTGTATTTCTATCAACACGCAAATAACCCGCACAGATACAAAAGTGGATGCAGCCAGAATTATATCATTAATGTAGTTTTACGTCCCTCCCTGAAGCCAGAGTAGATAAATAAGTCCCTCCCCACCAGTGCCTAAAAATTTATTTGCCGTACCTCCCTCGTTTCACCCCTTCTTATAACAAACAGAACAAACAATCCCCAACATTAACTGGTCTGTCGGGTTTACAACATTTGTGTCCACACTGGAAGACTGGAACAATGTTTTGGGTCATTGTTGTGAGTTTTTTTTTAATGTCAGTAATTGTTCATACTGGGCCTGTCATGAATTCCTCCTATGTTGCTGCTGTGTATGAGCACAACGTAATCTTGAACCCGGACCCTCATGTCCCCCTGTCCCGCCCTGAAGCCCTGCAGCATATGCAGAAAAACCTGGATATCTACGAGGAGCAGGCAGCCCGGGCTGCTCAGCAGGTATGGTCAGGTTCGGAGTTATTTATTATTTAGTTTCTTACTGCTCATTTCTGTGAGACAGACAAACTTATGACAGTACAATCCTACATTTCACAACTCCTGTTAATTTTTAACTCAAACTCCTCATTGGACTGATCCTTGGACCCCTTTGGCAGAAGTCTCAGATACCACTGCTGTTGTCACTTGCCATCAATTGCACAATATTTAACAGTAAACTGAGCTTGAATCATAATCACAGACCACTAAATTTAAGAATAAGTTTCTGTTTGATAAGTGACATATGTCACTAAAAAACACAGTCAGGATATTAGCAGTAAAGAAATCCATCCCAAGCTTGTGATGGCAGGGTGCTTATGAGGGTGGGCATATATTACTGCAAACGAATCAGTGTTCCCAAGTTAACTTGGTAACCAGGAGTGCTTGTTTTTCTCTTTGTTCTCACATAAAGAAGCACATTTAATGTCACACACTTCATGACTACAGTAGAGTAATGAAGATTGTCTCATCTCTGTACTCTGTCCTCATCTTCCCTCAATCAGGGAGCCCAGATCCTGGTGTTTCCAGAAGACGGTATTCATGGTTTCAACTACAGCCGTTCGTCCATCTCTGGCTACTTAGAAACCATTCCTGACCCCCAGCAGGAGAGCTGGAACCCCTGCACAGAGCCGGGCAAATACAACAACACTGAGGTGCACAATCACACTTCTAGATTTAAAGTTGTTATTGAACAGGCACTCTGACATGTGATATACTGACATGAAGACACCACTATGCTGCTCAGAGCCTTCACTCATGCAACACCAGTCTGTGAATTCTACAGGTTCTCCAGCGGTTGAGCTGTATGGCCCGTCGTTACAACCTCTATGTGGTGGCCAACATGGCCGACCTGCAGCCCTGCCCCCTGAAGACTAACCCCTCCTCCTCCTGTCCCCCTGATGGACACTGGCAGTTCAACACCAACGTGGTTTTCAGGTGCAGTGTAGACCTTTAAATAGAAATAGTGTAACTTAAGTGAGGCAAGAACACCAATAAATAATTTCCTAGTCTGTGTGAACTGTTCACAGAACCTTTTGTCTTACAGCTCAGATGGCCTGCTCGTGGCGCGCTACCATAAACACAACCTCTTCATTGAGGAACCCTTTGACACACCGCCTCAACCTGAGATCATAACGTTTGATACACCTTTTGCTGGAAAATTTGGCCTCATGATCTGCTTTGACATCCTGTTCCATGATCCCACAATTGCCCTGGTGGAGAAGGTAAAAAACAGCTGCTCAAATTCTGTTTTCAACTCTACATTCCTGTGTTTAGTCTCCTCTTGTCCTGACATTGGCCTCTCCTTTTAGGGTGTGCGTCAGCTGATCTACCCCACAGCCTGGTTGAATACACTCCCCCTACTGGACTCTGTTCAGTTCCAGCGGGCGTTCAGCTTGGGTGCCAATGTCACCCTGCTAGCGGCCAACCTGCGTAACAACCGACGGGACATGAGAGGAAGTGGCATCTACACCCCCTTCTCTGCCACTTACTACCACGCCCAGAAAGGAGAGCCAGAGGAGGGCAGGCTGCTGGTGGCCAGGGTGCCAGTGTTAGACCCACTGTGGGTGGGGCGGAGTGGAACCACAGAGGAGGGGGTAGTTAGTAGTCAGTCCACATCATCTACACTTAAAGACTCTGGAAACTGTCACCAAGAGAGCTGTGTTGATCCTCCTCCTGAAACAGCTCCATCAATTCCTCTCTCCTCCGCCACCTTCATCTCATCCATGCTGGATGACCCATTTACATTTGTCCTCTTAAACCAGACAGAGGGTGAAGTGAACGTCTGTAATGGCACATTTTGTTGTCACCTGCAGTACCGGAGGTTTCCACAGGGTGGCAGTGAAGAGCTCTACGCATTAGGAGCATTTGCTGGAACACACACACTGTTTGGTCGCTGCGCCGTGCAGGTATGAATGACAATAAGTTTGAATATTTTAAAGCTGCTCTTTGAGACTCTTGACAGATGTATCATATCTGTGTTGCAGGTGTGTGCACTGGTCCGCTGTGCAGGGTTGGACACCAGTTCCTGTGGACAGGGAGTGGAAGAGGCTGAATCTAAAATGGACTTCACGTTGGAGGGGAAGTTTGGGTCCAGATATGTGTACCCATCAGTCTTAGCTAGTAAGCTGGTCCTGGAGCAGCCTGAGCATCTGGAAACAGCTGCAGATGGCACAGTGACCATGAGACACTCGAACATGACTGGTGGGCTGCTCACTGCCTGTCTGTTCGGACGAATGTATCACCTGGACAATGAGTGAACTGCTTAGGAATACATGGTTGTGTCAGAGGAACAATGTCAAATACTTTTTAAAAAATGATTTATAAAACCACATATATATGTGTGAGTGACAGCTGCCAATGTCTTCGATGATAGCTCAAAGAACTCTGAATAAAAACACAATCTGTCCAGGCAGTACAGTGGTTCTGTTTTATTCCTTCCTCACATGTAGATCGTAGTAGCCCAGAATGCAAAAAAGCAATGGAGTGAGCTCTCTCTAACCAGCAGATGGAAGCTTATGAGCTTAAAGCATTGATGTGGGCTCCACTTACCTCACTAACCCTTTAGGTAGTTGCCTGGGATTCGTGTGAGGATGATGTAATGTCATCAGGGTCATCAAGGGAACTCATTTCTAAGTTTCAAGTCTGTGAAGACAGCAGGCTGAGCAAAGTACTCTGGACATCCCTCTTCCCAGCAACACTTTCCAGCTCCTCCTGGGGGACCCCGATGGTGTTCCCGGGTGAGACGAGATCGATAATCCAACCAGTGTGTTCTGGGTTTGGGCTGGGGCCTCCTACCTGTTGGATGTTCCTTGAACACCTCTGACTGGAGGCAACCAGGAAGCATCCTAATCAGATGCCAGATCCACCTCAACTGGCCCTTTTTGGCCTAAAGTAGCAGCAGTTCTACTCCACGCTCCTTCAGGATGTCTGCACTTCTCACCCTGTCTTGAAGGCTGAGACCAGTCAACCTTCAGAGGAATCATGTTTTGGCTGCTTGTACCCACAATCTCATTCTTTGCGTGACTAGGGTGGTTTACAGCTGAATATGAAGCAGTCAAAGTGAGAGTCAACACCCTCAATCTTAGGCCATATTTTTCTGCTGAAAAATGGTGGATCTCTCTCTCTGGGTTGGGAGTGAGTTACCACCCTAAGTGAAGGAGTTAAACTAACTCGGGGTCTTGTTCATGAGTGAGGGTAAAATAAGCAGAATTCCAGATATGAGGTATTATACCAGTGGAGATGGAAATATAAAATATGTGTCTTATTTATTTGCTCAGTGATAAATGTGGTGGAACGCTGATAATGATCTAAGCAAAATGCAAATCCTTTTTCTGAACTGCATCATCATTCAAACTGTGAGTGTACCTGAGCAGAATATGGGTGCATGACAGCCACCCATCCACACAGAAATTTTGTAATCCTATCAACACACACAAATAACCCGCACAGATAAAAAAGTGGATGCAGCCAGAATTGTATCAGAATTTAGTTTTACGTCCCTCCCTGAAGCTAAAGTAGAAAAATAAGTCCCTAACCACCAGTGCCTAAAAATTGATTTGCTGTACCTCCCTCGTTTCGCCCCTTCTTATAACAAACAGAACAAACAATCCCCAACATTAACTGGTCTGTCGGGTTTACAACATTTGTGTCCACACTGGAAGACTGGAACAATGTTTTGGGTCGTTGTTGTGAGTTTTTTTTTAATGTCAGTCATTGTTCATACTGGGCCTGTCATGAATTCCTCCTATGTTGCTGCTGTGTATGAGCACAACATAATCTTGAACCCGGACCCTCATGTCCCCCTGTCCCGCCCTGAAGCCCTGCAGCATATGCAGAAAAACCTGGATATCTACGAGGAGCAGGCAGCCCGGGCTGCTCAGCAGGTATGGTCAGGTTCGGAGTTATTTATTATTTAGTTTCTTACTGCTCATTTCTGTGAGACAGACAAACTTATTACAGTACAATCCTACATTTCACAACTCCTGTTAATTTTTAACTCAAACTCTTCATTGGACTGATCCTTGGACCCCTTTGGCAGAAGTCTCAGATACCACTGCTGTTGTCACTTGCCATCAATTTAATATTTAACAGTAAACTGAGCTTGAATCTTAATCACAGACCACTAAATTTAAGAATAAGTTTCTGTTTGATAAGTGACATAGGTCAGTAAAAAACACAGTCAGGATATTAGCAGTAAAGAAATCCATCCCAAGCTTGTGATGGCAGGGTGCTTATGAGGGTGGGCATATATTACTGCAAACGAATCAGTGTTCCCAAGTTAACTTGGTAACCAGGAGTGCTTGTTTTTCTCTTTGTTCTCACATAAAGAAGCACATTTAATGTCACACACTTCATGACTACAGTAGAGTAATGAAGATTGTCTCATCTCTGTACTCTGTCCTCATCTTCCCTCAATCAGGGAGCCCAGATCCTGGTGTTTCCAGAAGACGGTATTCATGGTTTCAACTACAGCCGTTCGTCCATCTCTGGCTACTTAGAAACCATTCCTGACCCCCAGCAGGAGAGCTGGAACCCCTGCACAGAGCCGGGCAAATACAACAACACTGAGGTGCACAATCACACTTCTAGATTTAAAGTTGTTATTGAACAGGCACTCTGACATGTGATATACTGACATGAAGACACCACTATGCTGCTCAGAGCCTTCACTCATGCAACACCAGTCTGTGAATTCTACAGGTTCTCCAGCGGTTGAGCTGTATGGCCCGTCGTTACAACCTCTATGTGGTGGCCAACATGGCCGACCTGCAGCCCTGCCCCCTGAAGACTGACCCCTCCTCCTCCTGTCCCCCTGATGGACGCTGGCAGTTCAACACCAACGTGGTTTTCAGGTGCAGTGTAGACCTTAAAATAGAAATAGTGTAGCTGAAGTCAGGCAAAAACACCAATAAATAATTTCCTAGTCTGTGTGAACTGTTCACAGAACCTATTGTCTTACAGCTCAGATGGCCTGCTGGTGGCGCGCTACCATAAACACAACCTCTACTTTGAGGAATCCTTTGACACACCGCCTCAACCTGAGATCATAACGTTTGATACACCTTTCGCTGGAAGGTTTGGCCTCATGATCTGTTTTGACATCCTGTTCCATGATCCCACAATTGCCCTGGTGGAGAAGGTAAAAAAATTTGTATAAAGTTTTACATTCCTGTGTTTGGTCTTCTCTTGTCCTGACATTAGCCTCTCCTTTTAGGGTGTGCGTCAGCTGATCTTTCCTACAGCCTGGATGAATGCACTCCCCCTACTGGACTCTGTCCAATTCCAGCGGGCATTCAGTTTGGGTGCCAATGTCACCCTGCTAGCGGCCAACCTGCGTAACAACCGAATGAACATGAGGGGAAGTGGCATCTACACCCCCTTCTCTGCCACTTACTACCACGCCCAGAAAGGAGAGCCAGAGGAGGGCAGGCTGCTGGTGGCCAGGGTGCCAGTGTTAGACCCACTGTGGGTGGGGCGGAGTGGGACCACTGGGGAGGGGGTAGTTAGTAGTCAGTCCACATCATCTGCATCTCCTCCAAGTGAAACTGCTCCATCAATTCCTCCCTCCTCCACCACCTTCATCTCATCCATACTGGATGACCCATTCACATTTGTCCTCTTAAACCAGACAGAGGGTGAAGTGAACGTCTGTAATGGCAGCTTTTGCTGTCACCTGCAGTACTGGAGGTTTCAACAGGATGGCAGCAAAGAGCTCTACGCATTAGGCGCATTTGCTGGAAAACACAGTGGTTACAGACACTGGGCCGTGCAGGTATGAATGACAATAAGTTTGAATATTTTAAAGCTGCTTTTTGAGACTCTTGTCACATGTATCATATCTGTGTTGCAGGTGTGTGCACTGGTCCGCTGTGCAGGGTTGGACATCAGTTCCTGTGGACAGGGAGTGGAAGAGGCTGAATCTAAAATGGACTTCACGTTGGAGGGGAAGTTTGGGACCAGATATGTGTACCC